>NW_023606960.1:0-40001 GCF_013339745.2 Dermacentor silvarum | reverse complement strand
GATTTCGGATTCCAAGGATGAAGGAACGCCGAGTAAGAATTTCTCTGGGCTGTGCTCAAAATTTCTTTTGTAGAGGACGTTATTTCTCATCACATACGATGATAATGCCCGTTTGAAAACTCGCGGAACATGGACGGGGTGTCCTTCCAGGTGCCTGATGGGTAGAAGCATCTCGGCGTCAGACTGTTGATGTTTGGCCATCTGAGACGTGGTCACGGCTCTAAGAAACGGAAAGTTGTGTCCATCTTCCACAGGAGCAGACTCGACCGGAGCACGTGACAAGCAATCAGCATCACTGTGCTTACGACCAGATCTATACACGACCGTTATGTCGTATTCCTGCAGCCTCAGACTCCATCTAGCAAGTCGCCCAGAAGGATCATTCAGGTTTGCAAGCCAGCCCAACGAGTGATGGTCGCTGATTGCTCGGAACGGCCTACCGTATAAGTATGGTCGGAATTTTCCTATGGCCCATATTACTGGAAGACATTCCTTTTCCGTTGTAGAGTAGTTAGTTTCAGCCCTCGAAAGAGTGCGGCTAGCGTATGCAATCACTCTTTCATCTCCGTTTTGCCACTGAACGAGGACGGCACCAAGCCCGAAATTGCTTGCGTCCGTGTGGATGTCTGTTTCCGCTTCGTCATGAAAGTGCGCAAGAACCGGATGGTCTTAAAGTCGGCATCGTAGCTCATTGAATGCATCTTCTTGTTCACTTAGCCAAATGAAAGGTACGTCTTCTTTCGTCAATCGCGTTAACGGCTCGGCAATCTTCGAAAAGTTTTTGACGAAACGTCTGTAATAGGCACAAAGTCCTAAAAATCGTCTGACGGCCTTTTTATCCGTTGGTCTAGGAAACTTTTCTACTGCTGCGGTCTTTTCAGGGTCAGGACGGATGCCTTCAGAACTAATCACATGGCCAAGGAAGAGGAGCTCATGGAAGCCGAAGTGACATTTTTGTGGCCTTATCGTCAGCCCTGCTGAACTAATAGCGTTGAGCACAGTCCGTAGTCATTCCACATGCTGATCAAAGGTGGCAGAAAAAATCATGACATCGTCAAGATAAACGAGACAGGACTGCCACTTTAACCCGGATAGTACAGTGTCCATCATCCGCTGAAATGTGGCAGGTGCGGAACAGAGGCTGAACGGAAGTACCTTGAATTCGTATAACCCGTCTGGTGTGACGAACGCTGTCTTCTCACGATCTCTTTCGTCCACTTCTATCTGCCAGTATCCACTTTTGAGGTCGAGAGAGGAAAAGAATTTCGCATCCCGTAGTCTATCAAGGGTGTCATCAATCCTCGGAAGTGGATAAACAACCCGCTTTGTGACAACGTTCAACTTTCGGTAATCCACGCAGAAACGCAAGGTCTGATCCTTTTTCTTTACCAGTACTACGGGCGAAGCCCACGGGCTGGTCGACGGTTGAATTACGTCGTCTCTCAGCCTTTCTTCAACTTGGTTTCTGATGACCTCTCTCTCCTTCGGTGCCACTCGGTAGGGATGCTGGCAAATAGGCCTGACAGCTTCGTCGGCAATGATACGGTGTTTGGCGATGGATGTTCTCTGGACTTTGGATGACGTTGAGAAACACGTGGCGAATTCTCGTATAAGGCTTTCTATTTGCTGCTTCTGGGTCGGCGATAGTGCTGCTTCGATCTTGATGGACGCAAGTATGGAGTCTAAGTTGTCAGACTTGAGTGGTGCAGCCTCGGAAGTGTTCAAATCCATTATCTGGACATAATCATTAAGGCGGGCAATCACAGTTCCCTTCGCAATGTGCTGGACTTCATTTCCAAAATTAGTGACAAAGACATTCGAGCACCCACCACGCAGCCGAAGAAGACCTCTGGCCATACAGACCCCTTTTTCGAGTAAGAGGCCAATGTTACTGTCTGCAATTCCTTCATAGTCTCTGAATACGTTGCTTCTTACGGCGACAGGTATGCTGGGTCTTGGGGGTATCGTGACGTCGTCGTCTATAATCTGGAGCGCATCAAATTGTTCTTCACACTCGAACGTAGCGATGGCGTGCTTCGTTGAGAAGGACACACAAGATTCCTGCAAGTTGTTTACTGCACCGTTCGCCTGCAAAAAGTCCATTCCAATAATTAAATCTCTCGAGCAATCTCGCAGGACAATGAAAGTAGCGACGTATGTGAAGCCACGTATTCCAATTCTGGAAGTGCACCTGCCCACCGGGTCGATAAGGTGTCCTCCAGCTGTTCGAATTTGCGGTCCTCTCCAAGGAGTCAGCACTTTCTTCAGTCTTCTGGCAAGTTCTTTACTCATAACTGAATGGTCTGCGCCTGTGTCTATTAAAGCAGTAATTTCGTAGCCGTCTACAACCACACACAAATCGGACGTAACGTCACGGTTTCCGCAACTTCTCTCGCGTCTGTCGTTACATTTCGGGGTCAGCGCTGGAGGCTCTGTTCTTGCGTCGACAGCGGCCTTACCTCCACAGGTCGCCGGTATTAGTTTTCCTGAAGCGGGCTTTGGGAACTTCGCCTCGGGGAGCTGGAGGATGGACGCGGACTCGGTGATCGATACCGCAGTGGTATGGTTGACCGAGGTTGGTGTTGCTGTGAAGCATGAGGGCTTTGGCGCGTTGACAAATACTCCCGGATTTCAAAAGGGAGTTCACCGTTTCTTGGGCAAGGAGCGTTTACGGAAATTCCCCGAAGTCCCGCTCTGCGGTACTCGCACATCCGGTAGAGATGACCAGCTTCGCCGCAGTGGTAGCACAGTGGGACTCTATCCAGAGTGCGCCATATGTCAGCCTTCCGCAATCTCGGCTCAGGCGGAGGTGGCGCGAACTGAGGTTCGGGTACATGGGTAGGTGCCGTGACGAAAGTACGTCCAGGCGTTCCTCTGAGTACCTCGGCGTACGATACTGTAGGCCGTACCATTGGTGACGCTTGTGGCTGTGCTTGTGGGTGCTGTTCGCGGACTGCTTGTCTCACTTCTTCACGGACCACTTCTGCCAATGAAGAGACGGCTGTAGGGCCATTGTTCAGCTGTTGCGTTTGGAGCTCTTCTCGAACCACAGACCTTACGAGTTCTCGTAAGACATCAACGCCGTTCCCGAACACCGCTGATATGGCGTCCACAGAGGCGATATTCATATCGCGGTTGTAGAGCCTCGCTCGCTGTTGGAGTGTCCTTTCCATAGTTGTCGCCTCGGCGCGGAATTCGGCAACGGTGCTTGGAGGGCTTCGAACCAACCCGGCAAAAAGCTCCTGCTTCACACCGCGCATCAGATTCCGAAGCTTCTTGTCCTCGCTCATGCTCGGATCGGCCCGGCAAAGTAAGCGGGACATATCTTCGACATACATTGCCACGCTTTCGTTGTTTTGTTGGCTTCTTGCTTGTAAAGCGGCTTCAGCTCTTTCTCTGCGGTCTGTACTCGAATACGTAGCCAGCAGCTACCGTCGGAAGTCATCCCACGACCGGAGGGCAGCTTCATGGTTTTCAAACCACGTTCGTGCGGAGTCTTGTAACGCGAAATAAACGTTGCGGCGCTTCCGGTCTTCATTCCATCCATTATAGTCCGCCACACGCTCAACGCCTTCTAACCAGTCCTCGGCGTCTTCAAAAGTGTCGCCGTGGAAAGGCTTAGGCGTCATCGGCTGATCAACGCCGACGCGGGTTGAGGCGGTCTGGGTTGTCATTTCGGTATTGGCTGCTGCTGCTATTCTAGTTGGCTCTGGCAAAAGGGAAAACTCGGGTCGCTCACCACGTAGGCGCCGGCTCGTGCGCTCGTGGACAGGCGTGAGCTCGTTGGGTCCGTGTTGGCGTGGCTCCGGGCTGCTTTCTTCAACTCGAATGGGGCTGGAAATCATACCCAGAACCTCCACCAGAATTGTAACGAATGACTCAAGGACTTCTAAGGTAACTATTTATTGGAGCTAACTTGTGCCCAGCAAGTAAATAAATTGAATAACTGCAGCGTTCCAAGCAGGAGATGAAGAAGCCTTCTTTTCCTCGAGCGGCGCTCCACTTCCTCTTCTTTTTTTGTAGCGTTAGCTACACTAGCCTAGCCAAGCCCGTTTCGCGCGGCACATCAAGAGCCGTGCTGCGCATGCGCAAGGATCAGTGATGTCACACGGCTTGCGCACCGGAGCCGGCACCTCTCGCCCACTCCGCCGCCGCCGCGCGCGACTCACCGCCGCCGGTCTGCGCATTCCAGAGGAGTGACATCGCAGCCGTGGTAGACGCACTGGCGCCGGCGCGCGCTCGCTGTATACCGCGTGTGTGTCATAATACGTAAACCGCGTGTGCGTCATTGGAGCAGCAGTAGGCATGACAATCAAGCTAATCCTTGACAATCTAGACAACCAGGAAAGCTAAGAATAATCAGCTGAACCTTTGCTAACGCTACGTATATCCTGGCATAGCCGAGCTAAGCCACTGCAACTATTTGACAACGCGTGCGTGCGGCGAATGCACGTGCCATTACGTCTTCGCCTTTGTTGTTTTCACTAATACGCCGTTGTCCTCTTGGAGGGCGCACGAACCTACGCGCGTTATTTAAAGACGGGTTTGTCTTGCGTCAATATGTATGGTTCAGTCGACGTCTGAGCGCCGATGGATAGCTCTTGCGTTGCGGCCGCCTTTCGACCCATGGGCATCCCAAACAAGGCACTAAATTTTGTTTTGAAAGTGTCCCAACTTCCAGTCTCTGCCTCCTGGTTATCGAACCACACTTTTGCCGTTCCTTTGAGGTAAAATAGCGCATTCGCCAGCATCATCGTAGGGTCCCAACGATTTACCTCACTGATGGGTTCATAATTGGCAATCCAATCTTCGGCGTCAACTTCATCCGTACCGCGGAACGTTCCCGCGTCTTTAGGATGCGTAACGAGGATCGTTGACGTTGTGATCGGCGCTGGTGCAGGCGTCGCACTGGCCGGCGCAGGCAGCGCGGTCGTGGTCTTGTCTGTCATAATGATGACCCCGACTCGACGACCACTGCGGAGCTCCCTTGTACAGCGCTACTTCTGGTAACCAACACTTCCACCAAATTGTCACGGGGATTCACAAGTACACGGGAGAGACAATATTTACAGGCTGTTGCTACAGAGAATGGCTGACAGTATCTCACGAGGCATATCCCTACTTCTTCCTCTTCGCGTAGCACAGCGGTTCTTTATGGCAGGCTCATACGCAATGCCTCGAAAGGATAATAGGCTGTTGCTACAGAGAATGGCTGACAGCATCTCACGAGGCATGTACCGACTTCTTCCTCTTCGCGTAGCACAGCGGTTCTTTATGGCAGGCTCATGCGCAATGCCTCGTAACAATATGTTTTCATCGCACGCGCCTCTGAAAGTAACACCAAAGTACTTCCCCGTTAAAGCATGCCGCACACTTTAATAGTAAGAACACCTCCCAGCAAAGAATATTTTCCGCTACAATGCTCATTTTGCTACCACAAGGTTATCAGGGCTTACGCAAAGTTTGTTTCACTCTTCGCTGGAAGCCTTTCTGGTTTTTTATTGTTTTTTTTTTTTGAAGCTCCAAAATGTAGCATTCACATTGGGTGACCTACATCAGGTTTTGCTCCCACAAAGGCCCAGCGTACCTCATAAAGTACACTACCGTAGCGTTTCAACGAATATAGCAGCTCTCACGGAACTTTAACAAGGTACTTGCAGTGTAAAAGTCAGTGTAAAAGTATCGTCTAGCACAAAAAATCACCGAAATCTAAATGGTGGATTTTTCTGGGTCCTGAATGACTTAAGTTGGGATGCCCGCGTTAATTACCTCTAGAAAAACCTCATCTCTAACTGGAGGCGTTTACCCATATCGATTGTTGAACACGCTCTATTTTTCCAACAGAGAACTCTTAACCTTCATTACGGCCATAGGTCTAGAGCGCCGTCTTATTACAGTACCCACAAGGAACACCCATATATCGTCTATACCTCGGTTTCGTGCAACCTATAAGTACCAAACTTTGGCATACAACGTCCCCCCAACACTAAACACATATGAAAACAGAACCAGTTGGAGTAAACAACAGTTACGTTCGTAGTTTTGTTCCACTGTGTGCTAGAAAATGGTTAAATGTCTGTAAACGATATCGACTGTACAGTTGACAAATTATTCATATTTTCTTTTTGCATTTGTGTGACAGGTAAATATATTGTTACTTGTAAATTTGCGTATGCATTTCTTTATGCATTGTAACTGTAGGCGTATTTTTGTGATTGATGTATATGTTGTATTATGCAATGCAATCTGCTTGTTTTCGTTTTACCTTTGTCACGGCGTATCTATCATCTCAACTTGCTCACCTTGCACAGCTGCTGCCATGTAACGGTCACCTGGGCTCTGTCAAGATGTTTTCACGGCTTTTAGCCCAGCGCACCTTCCAACGTATTGTCTAGTAAATAAAATTTGAATGTGAACTTTACTCCTTCTCAACATGGTTTTCTACACTCCTTTGCGTGTGAAACCCAGTTTCTTCAATTTATGCACCATTTGCACAACTTACTTTAAAATAAATCACGATCTTACTCTACGTTTCAGGTTTCGCGAGGACTTCTGACAGAGTATTCCATCAACTACAGTTGCTGAACCTTTCTGCGCTATAAATTGCTGACCACTTACTAATCTGGCTTGAACACTTACTTACTAACCAATCGCAATTCGTTTCACTTAATGATTGTGATTTTCTTTTTCTACATAATAAATAACGCGTTCCGCAAGGGTCGATTATAGGGCCATTACTTTTCCTCATCCAAAATAACGATTTGCCCGGCCTCATTTCATCCAACATACATATCCATGCCGGTGATTGCTTGGTTTGGCGGGAAATTTGTAAACGCTGAACACCAAACTAAAGAAATGTCGCTATTGAATCCCAACAATAATACTAATTGTTGTGAAAAGGGGCACATGAAATAAACGCAGCTATGTGTAAAAAATGTCTCTCTCCGCGGCGAGAGCGACTAAACATACACCATCAACTGAGTTCAGCTTGAATCAGTGATTCATTGTTCATTGTTTTATGATATGAATGAGACCTTGTTTTTGCAGCGCCGTTAAAAATGCAATGTCTTTGTATGAAGGTTAAAATACCGCGGTTAGCAGCGGCCGTTGTGAGCTCAGGCCAAACAACAAGTTACCCGATTGTAGCACGTATGTTGGTTACACCATCAAGCTGTCCTGTGGCGGCAGTCAAGTTATCCAAATGGTAAATTGTATTGCGAGAGTCTCGGGCAACATATTTATTAAAGCAAACGGATTACACAGCACAGAAAACTAGCTGCGCATTGTACGAACTACGTATGTGAGCCGCGCTTTACCTATATAGTGAAGTATCACGCGTCCAAGTGCCCAGGCCGAAATAAAGACCATTGAGGCGTATTGATATGTCTGTTATTGCTGGGTGTAGCTGGTTAGTGCTGGGTCGATCTGACAATATCATATATTTTTAAGGCAAGGCCGTATGAAAAAAAAAAACGGAGACAACCTAAATACACAGGTTGACAGGGAAAGCCAGCTGCGTAGTTTTGTTTTATTGTGCATTTTTCTTTTTTGTGTTTGGTTTACTTCTTGATTATGGTTTGTAGCTTGAGATCTGCACATACAGCGAATACCGTTAAGAAAAATAAACCAGTCGTCTGTCAAGTATTCAGTAGCATAACCATGGAATGCAATCGGAGTCTGTGGCTGGTTGAAGATTAACTGCGCCGGCGAAACAGCCACAGTAGAAGACCGTGGGCTCAGGTTGATCGTCCGTATACCATATTGCAACAGACCGTGATCCGGTTGCAGGCATTGAAATCCGCGGCTGGTGCGTACGTGCACAGAGGTAATCTGTCCCGAACTACTCATTGGAGACGACTCAATGGTGCGATGCCTCTCCGCCAAAGGTATCATGTACGCAGCATCTCCACCAGTAAAATGTCACGAAGGTAATTAATACGTGCTCGACAAAAGAAAACAGCCTTCTTTTATTATGGCCGACACTCGACAACGGCGCCCTTCGTCATCTCTCTGGCGATCGCTGCCTGTAGTGGGCAGCTTACTTCAGCCGATCGGTGGTACTCTTAGCGGGCAGCTTACTTCTTGTCAATATCTAAAAAGATCCACCAGCTACCATGGTCCTCCACAAGAAAAGTTGAAAGTTATCAATCAAGAAAGACGTCCGACAATGAGGCACAATCTACTCAGTGCCATTCACTGGATGCTTAAAAGTATTCATGCAATTAGACTGGGAAGGCTTACGCGTGAGGATCAAGGGCGAATATCTCAGCAACCTTCGGATTGCAAAGAACGTTGTCTTATTCAGCAACACTGGGGACGAATTACAACACATGATTGAGAATCGTAATCGAGGTAGTGTAAGAGTGGGGTTTTGTATTAATATGCAGAAGCCAAAAATACTGTTCAATAGCCTGGCAAGGGAACAAGAATTCTGGTTCGCCAGTCAGCCTCCAGAGTCTGTACATTTACTCACAGGGGACCCTGTTCACGAGATGGAAATTCACAGAAAATTTAAAGTGGGCTCGAGCGCATACGGCTTGCATTACCATATCCTGACTTGGAGCTTACCACTGTCATTAAAAATGAAATTGTACAATCATTGCATTCCACCGGTGTTAACATATGAGGCAGAAACTTGGAGGTTAGCAAAGAAGCTCAAGATCAAGAAAACGTTCTATGCGCCGTCGCCCCATTGAATGTTCCACAGCCGTGCACACGCCCAGGGTCCCCTGACGTACCAATTCGATCGCCACCCTTTCACCATCTGCCCGGCCGCCCATCGCACCGCGCAGCGACCCATAAAAGACACCCATTTGGCGTTCAGTAGACTTGAAACTTGGGCCGGTTGGTGTACCATGGTTCAAATTATGGGGGACTAGCGTTTATAAGTACAACAGAAACATATAAATATAAATAATGTCCAAGAAGTACAGATATCCATACCCATACGGATGGTGAGAGGGCTACTCTTAAAGTGCATACAGGAGCCCACTACACTGCGATCAGTCTACAATTTGCTGTCAAGCTTAGGAAAGCAAAGGATACATAGGGCAGTCCTCAAATTCGGGTAGCTCTAGGTCAAGTAATAATGTACAGGTGAATCTACGCCGTTACAAATAACAACACGACTGGTCTGACTCACAACCGCTGCTGTTCATTGTTCATTGTTTGTTGACATGAAGTATACGTTGTTTTTACAGCGCCGTTTAAACTTAGATGTCTTTGTATGAAGGTCAAAAATACCTCCGTTTGCAGCGGCCGTTGTGCGCTCAGGCACTAAACCAGGGGCGCTATAACGTAAAGCTATTCGAAACTGTTTTTATTCGGATCTCCTGATGACATGTTTACGTAACCACCAACGCAAGCATCGGGCGGTGACCCGCAGCGTTATCTGAAGAACCCTATCAAACACTCTCCTCGTTTATAGGAGGTCACCTTTGTTTGTTTTCAAAACGAATAACATTGCCTGCACTCAGGGGTACTTGTTGTCTAATTGGCTGACAAGAGGCGAGGAGTACGCTCTAGTGCAGAGGGTGTCGATGGCGCCGAGCCAGCACAGTGAACATAGATAACTGCATGAAGAGAGTGGTGCCGGCTTCTCCGATTGGTCCGCTTCGCCTTATTTCGCTTACGGTGGCTGGTCTTCTCATTCTTCTTCTTTCTGTGGTTTTACGTGCCAAAACCAGTTCTGATTATGAGGCACGCCGTAGTGGAGGGCTCCGGATTAATTTTGACCACCTGGGGTTCTTTAACGTGCACTACAACGCAAGCACACGGGCGTTTTTGCATTTAGCCTCCATCGAAATGCGGCCGCCGTGGCCGGGATTCCATCCCGCGATCTCGTGCTCAGCAGCGCAACGCCTTAGCTGACTAAGCCACCCCGGCGGGTGATGGCTGGTCGAAAATCGTGGCGGCGTGCAACTGAGAGATAATAATGCCACTAAAATGGATCCTCAGCGAGGATGTGTCGGCAGAGCGATGTCGTATACGTGCCGAAAGGGGTCGATAACGTTTTACTGCCACGCAAAAAGGTTTATGATGTGCAAATAAATACATGGTCACCGGCAGGTGCGAGTAGCGAGGGCGTGAGCGATCGGCGCGCAGCCAGGAGTCCACACTGCGATCAATGCGCAACGCTTTTCCACATTGTATGGGCATGCGCAAACACACCACAGCTCACAGCCATAGCGCACTCCACCACACGGCAATAGGAGGCAGCGCTGTCCAGCTCCGACTCGACGGACGAGCTCAACCTGATCAACCGAGCGAGAAGGGTAGCTAAGTCCGCTCGACTCCTTGACTGCGGGGACCACCCACTGTAGAGCGGAGGAGCTACCTACGCTCGCGTGGTCTTTCCTCTCTATCTCTCTTCTATTCTTTCGGAACGAGGCAGTCTCTGGCTATTCAGAAAATTTTTCAGTTTTGTTCGGCATATTAATGCATTTTTTTCGCGTACACATCACATTGACGCGGTGATTTTTCGTGGTTTTGTGCGGTCACGTGACAGACAGGCGAAGTGTGCGCAGCCCGAAAAGATTGGACCAATAGCAGAAGGCTAATGGTGAAAAGTCGTCGAATCAGAAATAATTATTTTTCTTTTGTGCGGTTTCATTATGCATAATCAGTGTGTACACCTTATATCAGATGGGGTGTATATATATCGCGCTTTTCGTGACGTCGCGTGACAGACAGGCGAAGTTGGGAGTGGTCCGAAAATGTTTTGACTAATCCTGGTGGACTGAGTGCTGAATTGGAATAGAAATGTTTGGAATAGGTTTACGTTATAGCGCCCCAGTTTGTTGAATGTAACACGCATGTCATTTACACCATCGCGCTGTACTGTACCGGCAGTCACGTTATCCAAATAAGAATGTGTATGGCGAGAGTCTCAGGCAACATATATATCAAAGCAAACCGATTACACCGCACGGAAAACTACTTGCGCATTGTAGCAAATACGTATGTGAGCCGCGCTTTACCTATATAGTCAAATATCATGCGTGCAAGTGACGAGGCCAAAAGAGAGAATATTGCGGTGTTTTGATATGTCTGTTATTGCTGGGTGTGTCTGGTTAGTGCTGGGTCTGTCTTAAAATACCATATATTTTTAAAGCAACACAGCAGCATGAAAACAAAAAACGCAAACGACCTAAACACACATGTTGATAGGGAAAGCGAGCTGTGTAGTTTTATTGTGCGTTTTGCTATTTGTGTTTGGTTTACTTCTTGATTATGGTTTGTAGCGTGAGGCCTGCACATACAGCGAGTACTGCTACGAAAAATAAACCAGTCTTCAGTTCGCGCTGTACCTTCTCTTTGTTCTTGTCCCACCTAAGATGTTATTTGGTACGTTTTAAGCAGCGCGTTTCTTTATGGCGTATTTCACTGCAAATAGTCCGTGCATCAGCACGGCACCCTACTTCACTTCAAGTGAGGTATGCTGCCAGCAAACCCATACCTAAATCAGAAATTACTATCAATGTACATGAAGGTCCTATAGCGTTAGCATAACGATTCCCGTCAGCCAATGAAAATACGGCAGACTTGGAAGGCATCATTGACGACGAAGAACGGCTGCTCAATCGTTTTACAGCCTAAGCTGATATGGTCTCATTACAGTAGCATTCGCACTGATTCTAATAGGAGGAGGAGGAAAAGAAGAAAGGAAAGACAGGGCGGTTAACCAGACGCACGTCCGGTTTGCTACCCTACACGGGGAAGGGGTTTAAAGGGATGAAAATAAAGGAGAGAAAAGGAAGAATGTATTCTCAGTATGAACACGTGCGGTTGTCCAACACTTCACAATCTGTCACTGAGGCCAGTCGACTTCATGAACTGTAAAAATGCCCACGTCGCTTTGTAAGCCTGCGACACGTGGGGCAACGGTCCAAGAATCTTTGTCCCTTAAAACAGTCTGCTGTCTAATCGGTTTAACACACTCTGGAGAATGTCGCGTACGACCTCATAAATATGACAAAAATACAACACATGTCTACCCACAGTTGCAAGAGTCACAGATTGGTGTGCATGCTTTCGGTATGCTTTCGGAAGTATGCTTTCGGAAAAGCCACCCCTAACCAGAGGCGGCAAAGTAAAGTTGCATCACAGCGGGGGAAGTTCGATAGAATCTGCGGCCTCAGCGTAGGATCCAGACCGGTGAAGACGACAGTGCATAAAAATCGGGCTGCTCCATGAAGCTTCTGTCTCCGTTTGAGCGAGTAAATGAAGACCCCTCGCAGCGTCTGTCCTTGATAAAGGGTATAGGAACTGTCAGGCTTTCCTTATGGGCTGACCGGGCGGCATCATCAGCAAGGTCATTACCGACGATGCCACAGTGCCTCGGCAGCCATTGAAAGATAACATCATGTCCCTTCATGAGGGCTTGATGGAGAACCTCTCTGTCTCAAACACCAGTTGTTCATGTGTCTTGCGTCGTAATGCTGACTGCAGACCTGAAGGGCTGCCTTGGAGTCACAAAAATGACCCACTTTCGGGCTGGTGTTTCTACGATATTGTGACGGGGTGTGTAGAAGGCGTTTATTGCAGGGAGCCGTAGGGCAAGTGGGTGCCGGTACTACTAGTCGTCCTTCTCTTCCTCGCTGCTCTCCTAATGTTGTTGTTGCTGCTGATTCTGCCACTCCACTACCTTTGACGCACTGTAACATGCCTCCTCTCGCAGACGAAGCCCTCCGGGCGAGTAGTCAGTCGGGCTTTCGTTGAATAACTTGGCTTCAGGTGGGCTACATGCGTGATGTCGGTCTTCGATGACCATTGGAAGTGAGGCGCGCAATTCTATAATTCACCTCGCTGAGACGCTCAAGCACAATAAACGGTCCAACATAGTCAGCGAGCAATTTTTAACATAGACCGCGTTTACACACGGGAGTCCATAGCCACACTAAGTCACCTGGATCGTAAGTGACTTGCTGGTGTCGACTATCGTATCGGGATTTGTACTGCTTTTGTGAAGCTATAGTACGTAATCGAGCGATGCGCCGAGCCTCCTCCGCTCGGCAGAGAGTTTCCGCGATACAAGCGTCGTCGTGAGTGCCAAAAGGAAAGATAGTGTCCAATGTGTACCTCGGCGGACGAGCGTAAAGCAGGAAAAACGGACTGTATCCAGTGGTCTCATGATGCGCGGTGCTGTATGCGTAAGTGACGAACGGCAATACTTCGTCCCAGTTCTGGTGGTCCGAGCTTACGTACATGGAAATCATGTTCCCAAGTGTTCTGTTCGTGCGTTCTGTCAGACCATTGGTTTGCGGGTGATAAGGCGTTCAGTGTCGCAGGTTGGAGGCCCACAAACGTAGAAGTTCTTCAAAAACATCAGCTGTGAACTGACGGCCACGGTCGCTAATGATCACTCGAGGGGGACCATGCCGAAGCATAATGCAATGCAGCATAAACTGTGAAACCTGACCTGCAGTTGCAGAGGGTAGTGCTGCCGTTTCGCAGAACCCAGTCAGGTAGTCGGCACACACTATGATCCAGCGGTTGCCTGTGGAAGAACGTGGAAACGGTCCTATTAGATACATGCCTACTTGCTCAAAAGGGGAACTGGGTGGCACCACCGGCTGTAAGAAACCGGCTGGGGCTGCAGTAGGTCTCTTGTGACTTTGACACTCGGCGCAATTGGCTACGTACGTCTCCGTGGTCTTGCGCATTTGAGGCCAGTAAAACCTTTTTTTTTGGCATGATTTAGTGTCCGCTTGCAGCCTAAATGACCTGAAGTTGGATCATCGAGCACGACACGCCAAACAGAAGAGCGGAGGGCTTCTCGCACCACCAGCAGAAACCGTGCACCTGTCGAGGAGAAATTCTTCTTATACAACAGTTCATCCCGAACACAAAAACTAAACGATGAATAGTGAATAGTAAAAACCAGTCCAAAGACGAAGGACAAAGAAATAGACGTGGCACACACAACGACTGGACTAACAACTGTGCTTTATTGAAGAACCCCGTCTCCCAGGAAAACTTGGCGAGCATGCGCAACTCAAACGCCGACACCCACACACGAACAAAGGCGATTGCGAAACGCCACGTAGCTAACGCCAGTGCGATAGGAAACTAAGTTCCTTCTGCATCAGTGAGAGAGAGGTAGAACTGATGCAATTATCCCCTTGCAAATTGATATGGTAAGCTTCGAGAATTTCACGCTCCGTCTTGCCCTTGCCCCTACCAAGGATTTTAACATTGGAAAAAAGCGGGACGCAGCCGCATTCCCGACAATGGCGAGGCAGATTTGCTCCATCAGAGGAATTCCAAGAATTGTAGTGTTCTCGCAGCCTCTCATTAATGCACCGGCCTGTTTGACCGATGTAAACTTTTTCACAAATCAGCGGAAGCTCATACACCACACGTGTAGCACAAGAGATGTAACCGTTGTTACATCTGCGAGGCAGGGCGTTAACGTTGTTTTTTCTGCTCCCTGCAAACTTTCTGGCCTTTGCTCACGCGTGGCGCGCGGCAGAAATAGACCCCCCGCGTGTCATGACAACGGTTACATCTCTTGTGCTACACGTGTGGTGTATGAGCTTCCGCTGATTTGTGAACAAGTTTACATCGGTCAAACAGGCCGGTGCATTAATGAGAGGCTGCGAGAACACTACAATTCTTGGAATTCCTCTGATGGAGCAAATCTGCCTCGCCATTGTCGGGAATGCGGCTGCGTCCCGATTTTTTCCAATGTTAAAATCCTTGGTAGGGGCAAGGGCAAGACGGAGCGTGAAATTCTCGAAGCTTACCATATCAATTTGCATTACTATTCAGTATGTACCAACTGACCCAGACTGCTACTCTACTGCAACTAAACGATGTCGACTCTTTCGCGGCACAGAAAAGGGGCTCTAAACTCGGGTCATCAGGCTGCTTTCTTGCGAAGGTTGTGGCATCAGGGAAATCACGGTGTGCGGATGCGATGAGGTGGTTGAAACTGCCGGCGTCGCATTCCGTTGTATTAAGAGGCATCCGGGAAAGGCAATCGGCATCAGCATGTCGGCGGCCGCTCTTGTAGGATACAGTGAAGCTGTACTCTTGCAGACGCAGGGCCCATCGTGCAAGGCGTCCAGATGGATCGCGAAGATTCACGAGCCAGCACTAAGAATGATGATCTGTGACGATCGTAAAGTGACGCCCATACAGGTACGATCAAAATCGTTGCACCGAAAAATAACAGCAAGACATTCCTGCTCAGTCACTGTGTAGTTACGCTCGGGCTTGCTTAATGACCGACTTCCGTAGGCGATGACGTGTTCTTTGTCATCCAAGCGCTGAATGAGAACAGCAGCAAGACCTACACCACTCGCACATGTGTGGACTTCTGTTGGCGCGGAAGGATTGAAGTGTCGGAGGAACGGTCGCGACGTCAGCAGAAACTTTAGCTGTCGAAAGGAAGCAGAACAATCAGGCGTCCACTCGAAAGCGGCGTTCTTGTGCAGGAGGCTTGTTAAGGGATAAGCGACGTCAGCAAATCGAGGAATGAAGCGCCGAAAATAGGAGCAGAGCCCTAGAAAGCTGCGTAGTTGTTTCACAGACTGAGGTGGTTCAAATGCTTCAACAGCCTCTGTCTTCGCAGGGTCAGGCCTGACGCCGTCTTTGTCCACAAGATGTCCCAACACCAAGGCTTGGCGCTCACCAAAATGGCACTTTTTAGAGTTGAGCACAAGACAAGCCTCCTGTATGCAGCTCAGTACAATACCGAGACGCGTGTTGTGCTCGTGAAATATGCGCCCAAAAATAATAACATTGTCGAGGTAGCACATGCATATCTCCCACTTTAGACCTCGCAGAATGGTATCCATGAATCGTTCGAAGGTGGCGGGTGCGTTGCACAAGCCGAACGGCATGACATTGAATTCAAAATGTCCATCGGGTGTAACGAACGCCGTTTTTTTCCTTATCCTCGGCATGCATCGGGATTTGCCAGTAGCCGGATCTCAAGTCTACAGAAGAAAAGTAAGAAGCCGATTGAGGGCAGTCTAAGGCATCATCTATACGCGGAAGTGGGTAGACATCTTTCTTCTTCACGTTGTTTAGACGCCGATAATCAACACAGAATAGCTAACTGCCATCTTTCTTTTATTGCGATAGCAATTATATGGACACTTGAACCGGATTTCTGCCGTCGGCGTCGCCGTCGTCGTCGCCGTGAGATTCCCTATAGGTAAAATCTTCGCCACGCGCCGTATGCCCGAGAGGAAGCGTGCGGATACGCGCGCTATCACGGAGAGCGAACGCACTCAATCTCCCACGTGCAAGCAAGGAAGCAGGAAGCCAGCGCCGGAGGGAGCAAGGGGGGGGGGGGGCGCACTTCTCTGCCAACAACCGTGCTCGTCGCTCGCTCGCACCGTCTCTTATCTCCACACGGCTCTGACCCTTAAGTGCATTCGCCGCTCAGTTTCCGTTGAAGCGATAGACCGCACGTACCTTCGCCCGCTGCGGCGTATGCTTGCTGCCAGCGTTTTGACAGTCGTTGTCTGCTGTCATTCAGTGTGATCTCTTCGTGTTTCGCGCAGCACACCTGCTTACTTAATCAGCTCATGTTTACTACAATTCATATTGCTACCAAAGCCGCTCACCTTACTTCGTACGACATTGCTGTGTTGCTATCGCATTCATTGCTTCGCCCTTAGGGCGAAACTGTGACATTTTTTAACGAGAATGACAGGTGCAGCCCTGGGACTCGCGGACTCCTGAATTATCCCCTTGTGCAGCATTTCCTGAGTTTGCTCGCCAATTATCTTGCGCTCAGTTGGGGATACTCTGTGCGGCTTCTGTCGTATAGGGTGCGCTGATCCGGTATTTATACGATGGCGTATTCGAGATGTCGGAATTTGGGACGTCGTGTCAGTCTGCGAAAAGTCAAACACTTGCGAGTGCTTGGATAGAACATCTAATAACGTGTAGCGCTCACTCGTGCTGAGCGACTTGCTCACCATCTGAAGTAGTTTCGAGTCCGATGGGCAGGGATAGAGGGACTCGTCTGCAGCTCCGAGTACAGCCAGTAATGCCGGTGTCTCTTCCTTGAAGAGAGCGAGCTTCATGCCAGAAGGGAGAAGTATGGGCTGGGCCGCATAGTTCATTGCCAATAATCCAGAGTGTCCTTCAACAACCGACACTAAACACCGCGGAACCAAAACGTTCTTCTTTGTACAGGCCGAATGAAGAGGCTCCGTTACGGCATGATATGTGGCGGGGTTGGTACCAGAGCAAATGACCGCAACGCAGACAGCGCATAGTGGGGGAATGACGATGTCCTCCGAAACACAAAAGGCACCTTCTTCACGTGGCGAGTTCTCCATGAGTCCTGTTATAACCTCGTGTTGTACCGAAAGCTCCCCACTTCGACAGTCAACGGTTGCACCACACTCCTGCAAGAAATCGATGCCTAAAATAACATCATGCGTGGATCGAGGAATAACGGTTAATTCAGTGGTAAATACTTTGCCACACATACACACATCCGCAGTACAAACACCGATCGGGCACAA
Organism: Dermacentor silvarum; assembly: GCF_013339745.2. Lineage (NCBI taxonomy): Eukaryota > Metazoa > Arthropoda > Arachnida > Ixodida > Ixodidae > Dermacentor > Dermacentor silvarum. The sequence goes on along the minus strand of NW_023606960.1, from coordinate 22,509 downwards.
CGTGTCACCACTAACACTACGAAACGTGGAAATATTGTTCCAAGAAAACATCACTTTTTGTCCCAGTAGGGCCCTAAAATTTAAGCTCATCACGGAAAACGTTCCCCCAGTATCCACAAGAGCCATTGTAGGTATATCGTCAACAAGCACGTGAACTTTGTTTTTCAGCATTAGAACTGGCGGAGGAATCTCGTTTGGCAGCGAACGGTATCCAGGGATCTCACCCCCATCGGCCGCACTACCTAGTTTTCCGGTGGTGGGGATAGCAAGCGACGCCGTGGAGATGGCGACCGCCGAGTACGTGGAGTAGGCGGTGGCGTTAAGCTGCGATCGGAGGCTGGCGACGGGGTCCGGAAGCTACCTTGACGAATTCCACGATTGGTTGGCGGGCGTGGAGACCATGACGTGGAAAAGGGTCGATAATATGACTGGTACGTCGCGCGTGAAGGTTATTCTCGAGAAGGTCGGCGGCGTTCGCAAAACCTCGGGATGTGGCCAGGGACACCGCAACTATAGCACACACGATTCGGTCGAAATTCACGGTGCTGCTCAAAGACTTCATTTCCGCCAGCGATCATGGGGTATCTCATGATCGTCATATTCTCTGTACCCTGAATAAGTGGTACAGTACCGCTGCGCCGGATAAGAAGTGCGGCGCTGCTGGTCGTTGTTGAAGCGTGGCCGGTTGGTGGGTGCAGATGGAAGCACAGCTCTATAATCATCCACTTTCGCCGCATTAATAGAGGGTTGCCACGACGCAGGTGGTAGTCCGGGCTCGTTGCCTCGCGAGTAGCCAATACCACAGCGGCCGATTTCGTGGTACCGGAGGAGCCCTTCCCGAACTATCTGTCGTATCGCCGATGACAGATCGGATGGTGTACTCGCGTCAACGCAGGCCAATGTCGGCACATTAGCCAAACGGCCAAATTTCGGTGCCACGCGACGCATCTTCAGTGCTTCAAACGTGCGGCAATGTTGAATGGCGTCGGCCACAGATGTCAGGTTTTCTTTAGCTATTAAGAACTGGTAAACATCTTCAGCTATGCCCTTACGAAGATGACCCACCTTATCTTCATCGGACATGCAAGAATCCACGACTATACATAGCTTGAGGACCTCTTTTATGTACATAGTACAGGTTTCGCCAGAGAGTTCGGCCCTTTGGGACAGAGTCTGTTCAGCTCACTTCCTCGCTGCAGAGTCTCCAAAGCACTTTTTCAGTTCTTGGACAAACGTATCCCAGGTCGTAAGCGTGTTCTTGTGGTTGTCGTAGCACATGAGCGCAGTGTTCGCGAGTGAGAACACATTTGACAGCTGAGTGATGGAGTCCCAGCCGTTATGTTTGCTCACCCGTCTGTACTGCTTCAACCACTCGTCCACGTCCTCACCGCCAGTCCCGACAAAGCTGGGTGGCTCCTTGTAAAGTTGCGAAGAGCCCGTCGGCCTCGGAGCTTCAGTTCCTCGGGACATGCCTGTTGTTGAGGATGGTGGAAGTCCCGCCAATCGACGACTGCGACGAGGTTCAGGTGGTAGGGATTCCGTGGTTGTATGCTTCGATACCCAGCACCTTCCACCACTCTGTTACGGGGTGTTTAGAAGGCGTTTATTGCAGGGAGCCGTAGGGCAAGTGGGTGCCGGTACTACACGTCGTCCTTCTCTTCCTCGCTGCTCTCCTAATGTTGTTGTTGCTGCTGATGCTGCCAGTCCACTACCTTTTACGCACTGTAACAATATAAATAACAGCAGCACGTAGGGCGACAAATTCTGTTGCCGTAGAGGTCGTTATGTGGGACACTTGGAAGTTCCTTGTGACTTGTAAGGCCGGCATTATAATATCGCCTGTGGAGCTGGTGGCTGAGACCGATCCATCAGTGTAAACCTGCGTTCTTAGTTCATATGCATCGTTCAGTAATGACATTGTCAACTGTCGTAGAGTTACTGTGGAAAGTGGAATGACATATCTTCTTCGTAATTCCCGGAATCGTGAGGGTTACTTGTGGCTGCCGTAGACACCACGGCGGTGACAGTGGTCTTGATGGTGATGTAAGGCCCGATGGAAGGCACCCTTGATGTGCCGCAACAAGTCTGGAAAACGTGGCCTGAGATCTTTGTGCTGGCAAAGCAGCAATGTGATGACAGGGTACGCGACACAGGGGTCGAATGTGTGCTCTGAATTTGTCAACCGTGATGTATGTTGGAACCAAGTAGTCTCTAGCAATCATGATTGTTGCATGAGTCGAGGCGCATCGTGTAAGTCTAAGACATGTCCACAGAGCCTGACCTTGCAAACTTTGGACGGTACAAATATTTGTTTTGCATGTGTTCGCCAAAACCGGCAAGCTCTATCGTAAAAAGCCCCGAAACAGTGTTCTGTGCAGTTGCAGCACGAACCGTACCGACGTTCCCAAGTTTTTCCACACAGGAACTCCATTATATGTACAATCTAAATTAATCTCCGCTTCAGGTACGTGCAGTGGGGGCTCCATGAAAGGTTCCTTTCAATTATCACACCTAAGAAGCAGTGAGACTTCTGGTATGTAATAGCCTGGCCATTGAGAGAAACAGGGTACGGTGTCATTGGTTTGCGCGTAAACGCGATGAGCGCACATTTTTCGATGCACATAATAAGGCCTTGTTTTAGGAGATACGAACAAGTTAGGGTGGCTGCCCACTGAATTCTTGCACGCACTTGAAGATGAGTCACCACAGAAGACCAAAGACAAATATCGTCGGCGTAGATTGACAGGTGAATTGTCTTGGGCTGTTCTTGGCCTGTTCAGCAAGGCTAATCATAGCGAGGTTAAAGAGAATAGGGCTCAATACCTCGCCCTGTGGGACGCCGCCGTAGGTATAATAGTTGGCAGAGGAGCCATTTTCAGTCTGCACATAGAAGGACCTTCTGGTCAGAGTCGCTGATCCATTGAAACATACGGCCACTGATTCCAAAAGCCTCCAATGACTCAAGGATATCTTCATGTGTGATATTATCATACGCCCATTTCACATCAAGAGAGAGCGCCACTGATATCCGCTTGAGGAATTTTTGTTACTGTACGTACGTTGTGAGGTCGGTAACGCTGTCTATTGAAGACCTGCCTCGCCGAAAGCCTGTCATTGAGTCAGGGTATATATTGTGGCGGTTAAGGTACCATTCTAGGCATGTAAGGATCATCTTTTCCATTACTTTCCCTATGCAGCTTGCCAGGGCAATAGCGCGATATGACGTAAGTCTAAAGGCGACTTTCCTGGTTTTACTAGTGGTACAAACCGACTTATTTTCCATTGCTGAGGAACAATTCCATCATGCCATGAGCGGTTGTATTAATTCAACAGCTCTTGCCAGGCCTCTCGTCCAAGATGGGCAAGTACTGCATAGGTGATGCCGTCAGGCCCTGGTGAATATGAACGTCGATAAGCAGTCAAATATGCGTCAAGTTCTTCCATAGTAAAGGGAAGTTTCATTTCTGCGACGTGAGACACAGGGACGACACTAACTTCGGCGTTGGGGGTGACACACACACCAGCGAACCGCGCCCAAAAATCATTTTCCACCTCAAGTTGCGTCTGGCAGTGATGCAGCACTAAGGCCTTGAAAGGATGTCGCTGTTGCGGAGACGAGCGGATGCCGCGAACTGTCCTCCAGATCTATGACAGAGGTTTATGAGGGTCCAGTGATTCACAAAAGGACTTACAACGTTGTTCCTACAATTTCTCCAAACGGTGCTGGCATTTCTTCTGTGTTTTTCGTTCTAATAGAGTTCGCAAATTGCTTCGGCATAACTTAGGGGCTACAGGTGGATAGCTTCTCAGAAGGCAGAGCTCAGATGACGTGCTCTCCTGGTGTACCTGCTCACGAGCACTGAGAAAAAAATAGGTTAACCGAACAAAAGCCTGTCGTGGTTCTGGGTGACGTCTCCTTATCAGAAAATGTGTCTGAGATCCTGAAGAAGGGACCGAAATTGCTCATTCCACCCCAAGTTCCCGCTCGTGATCTTATTGAGATTAACCGTGAGCTCTCTTCAATGTCAATTGAGGGGTACAAAGAACACTGTCTTTTAGATGGTGTAAAGTGCCTGAGGAGATGTGCCCTCCAATGACCACTCCGGAGCAAGTATTGGATGCTGGAGAACGTAGTCAACCACTTGATGCCGAAGAGTTCAGTTCTCTTAAAAGAAGACATGGTCGGTGGGTATGTTGCGATGCCGAAATGCATATTCAATGAAAAAGCTCAAGTGGCAGTGCGCAAGAACTGTATGCCTGTTCAAAAAAGTGCAGTGACGGTTAAGATGAAATTTTGTAAGAACTTGGAAATAAATGATATAGCTAATGGCATGAGAAATAGTAAAATTACCATTACCAATTAACAGTATTTGCCGCCTAAACGCCAATGGCACATGTTCCTTTCAGAACCTCCGTGAGCGAAGGGGGGGGGGGGGGCGCTTGGCCACAGCATGACAGGCAGTTTCTATTGAAGAACCTAAAGTCACTAACGGTTGTTGGTCCTTCCCGGGTTAGCAAATATGAAGAGGTATCTGGCTTTCTGCGACACAACGATGGGGTAGATTATGGTTCGTCGGTCAACGTTGAGGATTTGTTTTACTCAGTACCTCAAGATAAGCTCGTAGTTGCTGTTCGGAGTTGTATTGAAAAGAATGGAGAATTTGATCTGCAAAACTCTGCTTGGTTTTTCTGCAACATAGAGGTGTATGTAAAGGGTTCTGCGTGGGTCCGCTTTTATATGTTATCACTTTAGTTGATTTTAACAGGGCACTTGATTTCGCTTTTTATGGTGGGACGGTTCTTGAAGTGTTTAGGTACGTCGGTGACTTTTTCACTCTTTTCAAGAAACAGCGTGGTTTGGCTTCCCCTGGGAGTGTTTTAGATGTTTTTATAAAAGCAGAGCATGGTTTGAGTTTCACAGATGAATTGCCAAGCACTGAGGGGTTAGAGCTCCTGGATCTCAGGCTATGGTTTAGCGTAGGCCCCGTTTGCTGGGAGTGCATCCCACGGGCCAAGAACTGTCCGCTTCACTTTTCACTTCGCCCACTCAAAAGTAATAAAATGGGGCATCGCACATGAAAGCCTGGCTGCTGCGCTTCGTAAGCATTACCCGCATACAATGCAGCATAGCTGTCAAAATCATATTGGTCACCTATTGGCAGCGGGGTTCGCTGAGTTGCTTGCTGATGTGGTGGCCGAATCTCTTCGGCAGACGGTAAAGAACAGAGCTGGACTGAAAAGGGGTGAGACTCAACGACGACGGCAATACCCTTAGTCATGATTTATATGCATAAGGTCTCGCTCAACGGCTCCTAATAAGCTTTCTAGGCTCTGCCCTGGAATTGGCGGTGACAGCAAACGAGGTTACCAAACCAGTCGTGATCGCCGCTTCGTAAGGCGTAAGACAGGAGTGGTATACTCCGTCGCCTTGTTGTGCGGAACTGTGTACATCGGCCAAACCGAACGGTGCATCCCGTACCGGCACAGGCAGCATGCGCTAAAAGTTAACAAAACAGTCACCAGCCCTACCCCTGTCGAGAACACGGGGGTAAGCGAAGCTTGTCGTGTGTGTCGCTGAGCTTCCTCAGGGTAACGTAAAGTTCACGACATGTCACGGTAATACCACATAAACGTTTAGTAATGTATACATTGAGGGGAGGAAACGTACAAAGCAACGGAAGGAAAAGTTGCACTAAATGGAAACAAAAGTAGAAGGAAATTGAACGAAAAGTAGTGGGAAATGGAAGGGAATGTACTAGGTCAAGTACACACACTACTTTCGCTTACCCTCATTTTCTTGGCTGGCTCTGCGTCTGCCTTCCTCTACATGCCGTGATCGATAATAAATATCTGTAGTTTAAGCAGACTCTATGAATATATATCAAAGACATGAGAACCCCCCCCCCTCGCGTGTGCGTGTGCTTGTGAAGAAATTAAGTAAAAAATTACACCATCTTCGCGTAGGGGAACCCTGAGTAGTATGCGAAGTAGCCATGGGGTCGACTACAGGTAGTTTTATCAGCTGTGTAAACTTGGACATGAAGCAGCACTAGCAACGCGCAGAATTGCTGTCGACGCCGTCGGCGTTTTGCCCGCGTTCGCACCGAGCGCGAGCGGCGTTGGTGACTGTTGCCGGTGCCTCTGGGGCGCCTACAGTCGCGCCTCTAACCTTAGCTGCTTCGCATTATCGCGCGCGGAGCCGCAGGTGTTGCCATTCGTTGCGAAATCCGGAGAGGAGGAATGCCGAGAGGAGAGGAGATGAGACAAGGAGAGGAGAGAAGGGGGAGGAGGATGCGCATGCGCAGTAGGGGTGTGGAGGCACGGCGGATGGTTGCAGGGAGGGAGGGAGGGAGGGAGTGACAAAGCCCTGAGCATAACATCTTCGCATCTAAAAGTAAGGAAAGCTCAGTAAAATACAGTAAGTACGACTGGTACTAGGAGTTTGGAGCAACGGTCTCTCATCGCGCCATTGAATGGACCAGTCTTCGAAAACGCATCATTGGGACGAGCCGCCCGATTGGAGAAGACATCATTAATTGTTAATCTCCGTTAAGTATAGATGGAATCGTCCTCGTCGAGGCGAAATACGCTTCACAAGTCAAGGACGGCGATACACGTGAAAATGCACCTGTGACTAGGCTATACCTACTCCCATAGCAATAGCTTGTTCGCTGCGTCTTTGCGCTAGAAAACTTCAATACTCGCAAGCTCTCGTCGCCCTGCTCCCTCATACGAGAGGGCTGCATTTCCTGCGGCAGGTGTCTGGGCCACTGTGTCTTCCGCTGTGTGCGAGCGTGCATCCGTCATTTGCCTTTACGTCTATAGATTCAGAATTGTGCAGAATATTTCACCACACAGCATAGATATGGCATGTGTACGCATTTTAAGTAGTACGTGCAACTCATTTCTGGTTCACTTACGCCGATGGAAACAGGAAGCGGCCTTGTACCTCACAGAATCTCGACTAATTGGTGTACTAAGGTCAATACTCATGTCTAGAACAACGGAACGTCAAGCTCGGGACTGTACGACCGACATCTACAGTTTGAAATAGCCACATGTGAGCATGCGCCACGCCAATGATGCACCGGCCTTGCATTTTTGTCCTTGTTATCGCCGCGGCTGCAACAACTGCTTTGGCCGTCAAAAGCGCTGTCAACAGTGTAGCGCAAAAACAAAAACAAACAAACAAAAAACGCAGCCATTCGTTCTTCTCCGCGCCTGGTGCAAGCTATGCTGCAAGCTCGTTCTGATTGACAATATTATTACTGACAATGTTCGCTCACGAAACGCACAAGTAAATGCCTCCGCTTACCACTCATGTATGTTGTGCTTACGTTTGACAGCGTTTTTCACGTACCTACATGTGTTCATTTCAATAAATCTCATAAGTCCAGGATATCTAGGAGCATTTTTCTGTATATGCGATCGAAACCTACAATTATTCGCAATTATTGTTGGCGGGTTGACGATTAAAAAACGATGAAAGTAGGTTTGTAAAATTCACTCACAACAGACGGTAATAAACGCAAAGCGTTAGGCAAAATCCACGAGATGCAGGAGATATATGTGGGATGCAGTGGCGGTATGACGATACTGCGAACTGAGAATTCTTGATGATTGTTGGAGTTTAGTGGCGCAAGGGCCAGGTATGGCCAAAGAGCGCCATGACAGTATTAGTTCGCGCCAAGACGATGGTAATGGCTTGTTAGTGGTAGATGAATAGGGAGTTATATGAACATCAGATGTGGCATGGCTGTAAAGGGGCCTAAAATCGGTCGCTGTAAAGTGCGTAAAATCTATAAGTAATAAGATTATGGCAATGAGTGATTATGTGTACTATGGACATGAAGAATGCATTGCGAAAGAATGATATGAGTTACAAAAAATTAAAGATACAAGTCTTGGCCAGAAGCACAAGTGCCTAAACAGAGCCCTTGAAACACAAGGGCCTGGAGGCATGTGCAGTTAAAAAACTATCGCAGCAACATCCTCTAGAGAGAGGATGCACTACGAACTTATTGGGCTAGTAACATGTAGCACAACATCTTTCAAGAAAGCAAGGACTGCGTTGGTGCTAAAAAGTGGTTCTTTACCGAGAAACATAGCGGGATGCAGAGGGACACAATAGCGATATGCGAGAGGAAAATGTTTCTTTCTTTCTCTTTCGGCTTCCCGACACTCCAAGAGGACGGTGAGCCTGTCGCCACATCTACCACATGTTGGAGGATCATTTCCATTCAATAGAAAATTGTGAGTACCATATGTGTGTCCTATTCTGAGACGACAGAATAGGACATCAGTTCGTCGTGTTTTAGTTGTACCGGGCCAGAAACCTAACTGTGGCTTAGTCAAGTGGAGCTTATTAGTTGTTTCAGCGTCCCACAGACGCTGCCAGTGGCCTTGCAGTTTCCTTCGCAAAAAAGGCTTCAGATCTGTGGAGGAAATAGCAGCGGCAGGATTAATAGCTTGCGATGTAGTTGATGTGGCCAACTGATCTGCTAGCACATTGCCCTCGATGCCTCTATGGCCAGGCACCCAGCATATTATTACATGTCTACGAGATTGGTAAATGTTACACAAGAGTGAGTAAAGCTCGATAACAACAGGATTCTTATGCTTTTGTAAAGATGTTAGCGCTTTTACAAGACTCAACGAGTCTGTGAATATTATTGCCTTTTGTAGTTTCAATTTCTCTATATGCTTCACCGCAGACAGTACTGCGTAGGCTTCTGCAGTGAAGATGCTTGTTAGGGGGTTCAATACGTCAGATTTAGAAAAGGAGGGGCCAACAGCGGCGTAAGATACGCCAGCATGGGACTTGGATGCGTCGGTATAGAATTCCGAGCACGAGTACTTCGATTGAAGTTCGCGGAAATGCATTGCAATTTCGAGCTCGGGAGCGTGCTTTGTGACCTCTACAAAGGATAGATCACATTCTATCACCTGCCACTCCCAGGGCGGTGAAAGCTTAGCTGGAGGCATTAGGTGATGTTCTAGAAGTGGGATATCCATCTCTTCGCTAAGTTCTCTTACACGCAATGAGAAAGGCCGCCTCATAGAGGGTCGATTATAGAAAAGCGTTGCACACTTCAAATCATTAAGGGTTGCAGAACAAGGATGTTCAAGATCGGAGTGTACTTTGAGAAAATAGGTGAAGCTGATGTATGTTCTCTGGAGATGGAGTGACCACTCATTGGATTCTACGTATAAGCTTTCGACGGGGCTTGTTCTGAATGCGCCAGTGGCCAGGCGGATACCTAGATGGTGGACGGGGTCTAGCATTTTTAGCGCGCTCGGGGCGGCAGAGTGATATACTACGGCACCATAGTCCAATCGTGACCGAATGAGGCTCTTGTGAAGGTTCATTAAACACTTCCTGTCGGTGCCCCAGGATGTGTGAGATAAAATTTTCAGTAAGTTCATTGTTTTTAGGCATTTCGCCTTCAGCTGTTTTATGTGGTTAATGAAAGTAAGCTTAGAGTCAAGTATGATGCCTAAAAATTTGTGTTCTTTGTTCACAGGTATTTGTTGTCCATACATTTCGATAGTTGGATCTGCAACAAGACCTTTCTTCCTGGTGAAAAGAACACAAGAACTTTTGTGGGGGTTTACTTTGAACCCGTTTTCCTCTGCCCACTTAGACACTTCAATTGTTGAGCCCCTGCTGTACCTGTCTCTCGCACACTGCGAGGTTACAGGACTTGAAGCCTATCTGTACGTCGTCCACGTAGATGGAGTAAAAGATAGCTGGTGGTAAAGAAGCACGAAGCGTGTTCATTTTAACGATAAAGAGTGTGCAACTGAGCACGCCTCCTTGGGGTACACCAGTTTCCTGCACAAAAGGTCGTGATAAAACATTGCCAACTCGAACACGGAATGTGCGATTCAGCAGATAACTCTCAATCACATTTAACATATTACCACGTATACCAAAGTGGGAGAGGTCTCTCAGTATGCCAAACCGCCATGTGGTGTCGTAGGCCTTTTCTATGTCTAAAAATACAGACAAGAAGAACTGTTTGTGAACAAAAGCTTCGCGTATCTGCGCCTCAATACGTATCAAGTGGTCAGTGGTGGATCGACGCTCGCGAAAACCACACTGGTATGGATCAAGCAGTCTGTTTGATTCTAGGAAATGTAATAGGCGACGGTTTATCATTTTTTCGAAGACTTTGCAGAGACAGCTGGTTAGCGCTATGGGCCGATAACTCGATACAGAGGATGGATCCTTCCCCTGCTTCAGGATAGGGATCACTATGGCCTCTTTCCAGGCAGAGGGGATCTCGCCGGAGGTCCATATAGAGTTATACAGACAGACAAGCGTTTTCTTCGTTTCAGAGGGTAGGTTCTTCAACATTTCATATAATATGCGGTCAGAGCCTGGGGCAGATTCGTTGCAACAGGCCAGTGATGCATGAAGCTCTGCTAAAGAGAAAGGTAAATTATATGGCTCGTTCCCGGTGCTCTTTCGGTCTAGTTTTTGTTTTTCTATTGCTGCTTTGTATTTTGTGAATTCCGGAGAATAGTGCGATGAACTCGACACATGTTCGAAATGTGCACCCAGGTGGTTCGCTTGGTCTTCCAAGCTGTCGCCCTGTGTATTTACCAAAGGGAGTGAATATGTTAGTCGTCCTCTCACCTTGTTAACCCTGTTCCATACTTTGGCCTCATCTGTATACGAGTGTATACCTGATAAAAACCTCTGCCAACTCTCTCTTCTGGCCTGTCGGCGCGTTCTCCTGCCTTGTGACTTTATCTTCTTAAAGTTGATAAGATTCTCCGCAGTAGGTGAATCACGTAGCAACCCCCACGCTTTGTTCTGTTTCCTACGAGCGTTCCTACATTCGTCGTTCCACCATGGGACACGGCGTTTGCATGCCACACCACTTATTTCGGATATGCATTTAGAAGCGGCATCAATTATGAAGGCAGTGAAATACTCTACAGCAGCATCAATTCCTAACGAAGACATGTCAGCCCAGGAGATATTGCTAGTAAGAGTTCGAAATTTCTCCCAATCTGCTGTATCAACCTTCCATCGAGGGGCTTGTGGTGGAGACTTATTTTCTGTGGTTGTTCTCAGTAATATGGGGAAGTGATCGCTCCCGTAAGGATTTTTGATAACTTCCCATTCAAGTTCAGGAAATAGACACGGGGAAGCTATGCTAAGGTCAATAGAAGAAAAGGTTCCGTTTGCAATACAGTAAAATGTAGGTTCCTTCTTATTCAGGAGGCACGCACCAGACGAGAAAAGAAATTCTTCAACAAGACGACCTCGCGCATCGATACGAGAGTCGCCCCACAGACTGCTGTGCGCATTGAAATCGCCAAGAACAAGATAAGGTTCTGGCAATTCGTCTATAAGGGACTGAAACTCATGTTTGTGTATGTGGTAATGTGGGGGAATGTAAAGCGAGCAAATGGTGATGAGTTTGTTCAGAAGAACAAGTCGAACTGCCACTGCTTCGAGTGGCGTTTGTAGCTGCAAATGTTGACATGCTATGCTTTTGTGAATTATAATGGCAACACCGCCTGATGATGCGATAGCATCGTCACGGTCTTTACGAAACGTAACATAGTGTCGGAGAAAGTTTGTATGTGTTGATTTTAAGTGCGTTTCCTGTACACACAGCACTTTCGGATTGTGTTGGTAAAGAAGTTCTTGGATATCGTCGAGGTTCCTAAGAAGGCCTCTGACGTTCCATTGTATAATTTGTGTATCCATAATGAAATTAAATTGGTGCTGTGTGTACTAAAAACGGAAGTATTGCCTTAGATTACAGAGCCCTTTCCAGGCCCTGTAACACGGGATTTGTCCTTTCTGAAGCGGTCGAGGGAACCTCGCCGCTCCTTTGGCGCTTGGTGCGCCGTCGGGATGGGTGTGGTGTCCATTGCCTCTTGTGAAGCGCCGGACACGCGCTCTTGCGAGCGAGAAGTTTCGCGGGAAAGTCTCCCCGCGAAGGACGAGGCATTCGCGCCCACCAGCCCTGAGGTCGATGGGGCTGCCTTTGGGCCTGAGCTGCGCCGGCCGTTGCTAGCGCCAGCAGGGGCCGGTGAGGGTGAGGCAGCCTTGACTGCACCCACCGTGGGAGCTGCTGGCGGGCCTGCGGGTTCGCTACGCGTAGCGCAGGCTGCCACCGAGGACTGTTGTTGTGCCGGCAACCCTAGGGTAACCGGGCCTGTTTGCTGGTTGGGTGGAGTAGGCTTAGCGCCTTCCACCCTGGGGGCAGGAGCCACAAGCGACATCTCGCTGCGTGCGGGCTGTGCAGGTGGCAGTAGCCGCTGCGACGCTGCCCCTTGACGCGCCGCATCAGCGTAAGTAGTCGTGTGGAATGGCGAGCACCTTTTGCGTGCTTCCCTGAACGATATGTTTTCACGGACTTTCAGTGTTAGGATTACTTTTTCTTTTTTTCCAGCTTGGACAGGAGCGGGAGTTTGCTGGATGGTCACCATCGCAATTAACGCAGTGAGGTGTGGCCTCACAATTGTCTGAGGCATGACCTTGTGTTCCACACTTAGCACAGGTGAGTCGACCACGGCAGCTCTGCGAGCCATGGCCAAATCTTTGGCATTGGTAGCATCGCCTAGGATTTGGGATGTATGGTCTTACGGAGGTCTTTGTGTACCCTGTTTCAATGCTTTGTGGCAAAACGCTCAATTCAAAGGTAAGTATCAGGTGTTTCGTGCGAATTTCTTTATTGTCCCGTCTCATAACAATGCGCTGCACATTCGTGACATTTTGCTCCTTCCATCCTTCCAACAGTTCGGTTTCAGATAGGTCGATGAGGTCTGCTTCAGATACTACCCCCCGTACTGTGTTCATTGATCGATGCGGTGAAACGGAAACTGGGACATCACCAAAAGTAACAAGCTTGCCGAGTCTGTTGAATTGCTCCTTATCCCGTAGCTCAAGCAGAAGATCCCCACTTGGCATTTTGGTGACTTTGTAGCCAGGACCTAGCGTGTTGGTCAAGCTTTTTGCAACTACAAATGGGGATATGGTTCTTGCTAGTTTTTCGGTTCTTTCACTATGTACTACTTGCAATCGGGGGAAAATGTCTTTTCGTCTGGTGAACAAGTTCAGAATCTCATCAGTGCGTCCCCTCTTCTGAGGGAGACGATCAAGAAGTCGGGGAAAAGCGGGTGTTCCCATAGCAGTTTGGTGTATTTCGGCAGCAATGGCAGCCACCCACCACGGAGTCCAACAAGGGGACGCTGCAGCACTTAACGTGTAAGGCTGCAGGCGCCAGCCGTACATTGCCGCTATAACCTTATATCAATACCAGGAATCTGGGACATCGTCGAACAGCGCCTCTAGCGGCCGCCTCTGAAAACATGCGCATTTTCTATGGGAGAGCGTCGTTTTTCCCAAATAACTAATCATAGAAGCCATCTTTCAAAATATTACTGTGGAAATAGGCTCTAGAAGCTTAGCCCGACATCTCATGCAAGCGGTACCATTACTTACGACAGAAAACCCGTTCCAAATTGCGAGCGAAGTTTGAAGTATGGGAGTCTATGGAAAAGGCCAAATTTTGGAGGCTTTTTTGGCCAGTAAAAAGCAATTTGCGATGAGCCTATTGCATCGATCGACGTATTATCGGGGATTTATCAACTTCAATGACTCAGCTTTCAGCTAGTTGCAGCAGCAGCTCTTGAAATGGCAAAAAAGTCGTTCCAAAATCGCATTTTTCATAACAAGGTCGCAGAATTTATTGTGGTACGTATATAAACCTAGTTTTTGCCTCCCGCAGCACGTCGAACCGATAGCCGAGCGTTCTGCGTGACCACAGATTAGGATCACTGATACCACAATTGTGAGTTCGCATGTTCGAAGCCAGCGGCAGCGCTATTTTTTTATCCCTTTGTCGCTGCTTAGTTTGGCGGTTTCCCGCCAGATGGCATATTCCCAAATGCAGGTCATTTAGTTACGGTTCTTGTTTCGTTTCTTTCTACTGTACCACGGCCGGACTGTACCAACGTCTTCCTAAAAAAATTGCTGGCTGGTTCCGTGAACATGCGAACGTGCTTCCAAACTTCTTTTGCACATTAGGTGTAATGTATTTGAGACAATAAACCCAGGTTACGTCTTTTGAAGGTTAACTTCTTTCTTAAGGCAAACATTTATGAAGACATTACTAAGAAATATTTTTGGCGTCTTCAGTTATGTCATGGAAAAGGCGTGTTTGTGCGATTATTTTGCAGCTTGAAACGTACCACAAAAAAAAATAGTGTCCCGTGTGCGCAATTAAAAGACACAGAAGTAGAAACCTTGGCTGCAGCCCCAGACGTACTATTCTTACAAAGGAATACAGAAGCTATTCGACTGGGTATATTTGCATTATATCAAAGCTGAATTTTTCCGTACCGCATCTTCGGTTCAAATGAAGGCTGTCCGAATTATTTCACAAGCTTGTTTGCTTAGTACAAACCGATACCTCGAAACATAAACATTCTATCCTCAATGTGCAGCGCACGTGTCTTATCATTTGAGCCATTCCCATATACCTTCACGAAATTCCAGAAATACTAAAGGTCTTCATATCCTTTTACCACGACGTACGCAGAGGAGTATTGTAAATTATGAGAAAAGACACCGGGACGTGTTAATGTAGTTTGTCGTGTAAAAATAGAGAACGATTCCAATCACAGACCACACCCTTTTTGAGTTATGCCCACAAAGTGTTGCAAGAAGACATTGTTTTCGGCTAGAATCACCAAAGTTGCTATGGCATTCTGCTGTTCTGTTCTTAACTAACTCTATTGCTGAATCAGATCGCAGCACCATGACATAATTACTGGTACAATTCTTCGGTAATTCTGTAAGAATATTCTCCTACCCTAAATTTAACGTGTTTGAACAAATGAAGAAACATGAGAAAGGACCGTGAGGGTTTGCAGAAATGTTGCCCAATTATAATCGTTTATGGCCCATATCGGTACGGTGGTATTGTCATGATCACGCCAGCGTCCACTGACACCATTTATCACTTTACTGCCTGTAAATAAAATACAAAAGTGTCGTTCCTTGTGCGTGAGTAGCACAATCGCAGCTGATCCTTTCATATGGGCCCACTAAGCCACACCTTCCCTTTTCTGCCATGGTGCCACAAGAGATGTCAATTTCACCCTTGAATTTCTCACTGTCAGCTTCCTAAAAAGTATAGGGACGTACACAAGACGAACATTCGACGAACAGTTTTGAAGTAGTCCTGAGATTTTAGTAAAATTTCATAGGCAATGTTATTATCCTTTATTTCTTTACATATTTATTACACCTGATTGGTGATAATAATGACGTACTACATAATAGTTCAGTTCTTCTACTTAATAAGTCATGTCTGAGATGGCTGTCGTGAAAATCAACCAGGTGTAAGCACTGCATGACGTTGGCTGGAAGGCCATTCATTAAAAAAAATTGTGTGCAGAATAAAGAAAATGCAGGTGTTCCATCGCACAGTTGCCGGCCAAAAGTTTACGCGGCCGAGGTTTGCGCATAAGTTCATTTTCAACGCAGCTACGCCCGCAGCCAGTAAAACTATGCAAAACTTTCGTTTTGTTTACTCTAGACCAGTATACGCTATAAATCCGAATACTACGATGCGTGACTAAGGCGTAGAAATATAAATATTTTTTCACCTTCTGGGGTACGAAAACTTTTGACGCTGACTATACGTTCTGAAGGCAAGGTTGCTTTTTAGCTTATTCGTGATGACAAGCGCGAACTCTTGATGACGGAATATTGGAGCGTAGAATTGTATAACTTGTGCAAGCTGAGGCGACTTCACGACGCAAACATAACGTTGAGGGGACGTCGAGACTTGCCTCACCGCCGCCTCACGGGCGGGCTGTGCCGCCCAGGTTTGGTCGTCGAGGGCGGAGCTCCACAGAGCCTCACGCAACCTCGACGAGAGGGTCGTGGTGTGAATGTGAGTGTACTGTGCTGGGCACTCCCACGGCATATGCGGAAGCGTAGCCGGGTGAGTGCCACAGCACCGGCAGTTTGGGGTACTGTAAACTTCAGGGAATATAAGGTGGAGGCGGGCGGGTGAAGGGGTACATATTTGTTTGTAGCAGACGCAGGGTGGTAGCCTGCGCCCAACTGAATTTGGCGTGAGGGGGGGGGGGAAGATCGGCACAGCATGCGTTTTGTTTATTAACACTGATGATAAATGAATAGTCAAAGTAAATGAATGTATACTGTGCGATTCTGGACAGACTCGAGTGCAACGCATACGTGCTATATCACGGTAGGTTCCATACTCATTCTATACTACGCATTCCTATTCCAATTTTGGCTTGTCTTAAGCCTACCGAGTTTCAAGTAATCAAAATAGGTAGGCAATTGCTTCTTGCGATGAAGCCAAGGCCATGGTAGATGTGATTAGTAATGCGGTATATGTGAGTAGGCTGACTGGGATTATTACATGAAGTGCGCCAACGTACCTACGTAAGGTCACGGTGGAAATTACCGAGCCCTTTATTGTATATATATTGAAGTCATCGGAGAGTGTCTTTGCTAAAAAGTAATAAGTTTAATAATATCAGGACTGATTAGCCTTCTGTTAAAATGTTAGGGAAAATACCATGTACGAAGTTCTATTGTGATTTAAATTGCTACGTTATCAGCGCTTCCAAAGGAAAGTGACTGTACAAGTCCATCTTTCTCGGGCGTTCATGTCACCTAGGTACTACCGCCTGACACGTGACCTTTATATTTTAAAATCTTCCCCGATGACGTAAGTTACGTTACGGCAAAAAATAAATACCCTTTCTAAAGAATGAACCATAACAGCTTCCCGACAAAGCGCAGTACGTTGGCGTAAGTCGTCATTTGTGATAACGATAAGAGCGACAGCCCGTTGTTAAAAATGACTTGTCACTCCCCGGTTTTTCTTTTTTGCTCAAGGACGCAACTAACCCGTAGAAGGGTAATCCCTCCCTTCGCATGATGCTTGCGACCTTCCTGGTTCCGGACAAGCGCGTTGTTTGTGTATATTTCAGGTGCGCTTGGCATCGAAAGGCTTAAAGCTTTAAACAGCGAAAGGCTGTCACAGTCACTTCGGTAGCTATACGGAAAGCGCGGACAATCAGTCCACTTTCAGCAAACGCGCTCTCAAACAAGACATAATTGTGAGAAAGGGGCTCCTATATTACCCATAGCGAGAAATGTATCCAGAAATTACACCTCATTATCCCGATGTGTTTATGAGCCGCACTCTGCGGCCTGTATTCCGTATTATGACAAAAAATATAGTTTGTGCAGTGTCAGTGTAGCCTAAACATAAAACAGGAAATTGAAGTCATCACATCAACTATCATATATCATAAATAGAAAGAAATACAACTGAAACTGTACTTCATAATACTCGCACTGCAAACTTTGATGCATGTGATTCATTTCAATTTCCTATCTGTTCCAGGGTAGAAATATGCTGTTCAGTTGGTAAACACAGATTATTTTGGAAAGTTTGATAAGAATTTTTGCCTCCAACATATGTTCCTATTGGTCATGCACATTTCTCTCTATCGAATATATGGTCGAAACATCACAAAGTCGAATTGTGAATCATTTAAAAGTTAAACTGGCTTCTCCACATGGGGCAAATGCCGTAGGAATTTGAGAATGTAATAATACACAATCATTTGGTTGCATAAACTTCCTGGCTATAGGCATGTAATGAAAAGTTCAAATGTATTACACGGCTTTGTCTTTTCGCGGCAATTTCTTCCACTGCATTTATAAAGTAATGTACGTTTTTTTTTATTTTAGCGAGAGTCCAAAAACACATAGCAACTTATTTACCAAAGCGATATGAGTTTCAAGAGGTCGTTAATTAGGTTGTTATTTGAGCAAATAAGACGAGAGACTTTCATGCACAGACAAAATAAGCGGCTAAGAGGAACAGCTGACTAGTCATTCCAGAAGATAAACTGAGTTTAGCTATGTAGCGTTAAACTATGTAACTTTAAATAATGCACATATATTATACATCGCCTGATAGGGGTCATTGGAGATCGCTGGGCGAGGCCTTCGTCCTACCATGGAGATGAATATAGTCTGATGATGATGTATAAACATTGCCGGAGGTGACCAGCCCTCATCCAAGAAATATTTTTTACAGTTTAATGATATATTTATTTGCGCCGTCAGCACTCGAAGGCACTATGGAAGGAAGTGGGTTGAGCAGGCTAAAAAATAATGCAACTATTAAAAAGTAACGTTTTAATCATATAATTTTACCTGGTAGTACGTGGAAGAAACTTCAGTGCGCACCAGGAAGGCAGCGTTACAATTATGCCATATTACCTGACATTACAAAGAATTTAAAAGGAACATAGTAAGTAATTAACAAATTCAGATTACACAACGTACGCTAGTTGATGTTGCATGAAACTTGCGTTTATTAGTACTCTTTAGGATTTATTTGGGAGGAGATACCATTCAAGGGCTGTGCAAGGCCAGAAAGAGCTGAAGGAAGTTAATGTGACTAAATCTGATACGTATTTTGTACAGCTGATCAATACGATGCCATATATGTGGTGACGGAGATACAGTCGTACGCGGATATATCAAGCCAACTTATAACTAATTATTCTGTATATGGAACAGCTGCAAAATACCCTTGAGAATTCCATGCAAATGTATCGGGCTGGTGCACGCGTATAAAGAAGGCTCGTTCACCAGCACATTCGATATATCGAACGCGGCGCCACGCAGAAGACCTCATAGTGCACGTCTTTGTACACTTTGAGGTATTCTGGCACCTGGAGGTGGAGAAGAGATAGTGCAGTCAGTTGAGTCCTGTCAGCCTGTTCGGCTAGCCCTCATACTACCTCGGACGTCAACATTCCTTCTATCCGATTTTCAAGGCGTTGTCGTGTGGGTTGAGTGCCTATTCATGAGTTTATTTTCCGCAAGCGATGGCCGCTACAAGTGTAAAGAAAAGAATCAGCTTGGACTTTTCAATGAAGTTGAAAGTGAACCAGCAATTTTTTTGCGTGTTAATAAAGTGTGCTTGCTTTTTTCCCCAGAGTTGCGTGCAGTAAATTAGCGGCTCTCGGATGCACTAATCGGTAAGCCACCGTTTACCTGAGGGCCTATTATTTTATATATCGAATTACCTATACATCGAACTTTTTGTGATCCCCTTGAGATTCGATATATCCGGGTTCGACTGTATCAGTTTACGGGTTACAAATTCAAGTTTAGCTTTATTTGGGGTTAGAGTAGCTATTCGATCATAAGTTGAACATATAAAACGAGTGGAGTAATTTTGAGTTCTAATGAGGTAATAAATACAATGGAATTTCACACATTGGATGTATACTCAAATTTTGTTCCTATTAGTGTTCTCTATAGTAGTAACATGAGAGAGGATGGTGGCATTATAAGTGTACAGGAGCCAATAACCCAACGTTCGATCCGCATTGTTACTAATCTCGATACACCAGGTAAGATTATCCGTACTATGAACACGTGAATGCTTTTATGACTATACAGGCTGTAACTCCGTGTTGTTAAGTAAGTACGTCGAAGAGCTGTTTTGAATGGGAGTTGCTCAGATGATGTTGCTGCTACGTCTGGTGTGCCGCAAGGCTCCGTGTTGGGGCCCATTCCTTTTCATTTTTTTAATGCGAAAGCATTATATCCCCATTACGCGAAAACCCGTAGTTGTAGTCGGCGACGCTACCAAAAATGGCCGACGGCAAAGAGTAAAAACGCGTCGTAAAAATACTCGAATTGATGACAAATTTATCAGGCAGGTTCACGTAAACAAAAGTAAACTAATCCCTTTGAAATAAAAAATAGGTAAATTTTGATCTGGGCGGGAATCGAAACCGAGCCTCCGGGGCGCGGAGGAGACCCGACTTTGTCCCCTACGGCCGGGTAAACTCATCCTAGCTCGACTCGCAACTCCCGCCCCACCACTACTTCGAATTTCGCCGCTGCCGAGAAATGTATGCAGCCGTCTACGCCTCAAGCTTTGGCGAGGCACCGGCCCCGGCCGCCCCAACTCTCTGCCCTACGCCACCCCAAGCTACCCACCGACGATCATAAAATCATCCTCCGTCCCCGTGGCGGCCTCAACCTTCGGACCGTGAACAGCGTTGCGCTTCGCGATGCCATTCTGCAAGCAGCCCGCCTCGGACACCAAGAGGCCCAAGCCAGGCACCGTAATCATCAACACCCTCCAACACGTCGTCCTCATCAACACTCCCGACCCGCAACGCCGACACCACTACCTCGCCATCAAGTCCGTACTCATCAAAGACACTGCCTACGTACTGCTACGAAGCGGCACCGGAAGACTGCGCCCGCGGTGTGGTTCACGGGGTCCCTCTCGCCCACTCTTACGAAGACATTCAGGATCGTCTCAATCGCGAGCAGAACCCTCCCATCCTCGACTTTATACGCATGGGCTCCACGGAGTCCATCATCATCCTTTTCGATTAAGAATGGGTGCCCAAGCACATCTATACCTCTCCTCCGTACTCTATAGGTGCTCCCTCCTCAAAAAGAATATCGAGAACTGCCCTAACCGCGGCGCACTCGGCCACCGCGCGGATGTGTGCCCGGCTCCCAAGCAACGCCGCTGCTCCGGCTGTGACCAAGTAGACACCCCCCCCCCCCCCCAAGGACCACGCCTGCACGCCGTTCTGCAAGATCTACAGCAAAGCACACCTGATGGCGGACGGAACCTGCAAGGCCCGCTACCGCACCCCATACCTCGTCAAGAAGAGGTACTGGGATGCCAGGCGGGCCCCCGAGACAACCGCCAACCTGGCTCTCACCAATCAAGCTCCACCCCAACATAGCAGCTGCTCCATGACCCGCAAGCCTCAGGCCCGGCAGCTCACCCTGGAGTCCCTCCCGGTGCTGCATCCCGCCGCACTGAAACAGCCCTCCAACCGTACCAAGCCCATGGCCTGATCCCACTCCTGGACCGGACTCAGGCAACCCCCACTTCCAGTCCCCCCAAAACCACCTGCACAGGAACCCGGCCGCCACACCAGTGAGGTGAGCTGGGCAGGTGTAGTCTCCCAGGACTCCGCGAACCCCCTCTATAAGGAAATGGTGCATGTCCGCGCACAGCTCGCCTCCCTCCACACCAACAACCAACGCCTTCAGTCGCAGCTGCATGCCTTCCTGCAGGTCCACACCCCTAGCCCGGCGACAATGATCTCGGCCGCTCATAAACTCCCTCCCCTACCACCTTCTCCTCCTACTCGCGAACCGCCGGCCAAGAAGAGGGCCGCAACTTCCACTACCTCCTCGGCCACACCAACATCGGCCGCGGCAACCCCAGCCCTACCCTCCCAATTCGAACAACTCGTGGAGGCCAAAATTCAGGCCGCAGTACAGACGGCCATCCAAGCCTTCACCCAACAATTCGCCAACCTCACTAGCCGTCTAGACGAATTTGCTCACCAAATTGACGAGCGATTTAAGGAGCAAGAGGCCCTCCACTGGACAGCCTGTGCTGCCGCGCGGCCTAAAAAGAAGGCCAAGCTCCACACCCTCTCCACCCCTCCGCTGCAAACTACACCCTCAGCAATGGCTAGACCTCGCACTAGCCTCACCATCTGGCACTGGAACTGTCGATGCTTTGGCTCCAAGCGGGGGCTGGTTCACCAGTTCCTAGCTCGGGCAGACGGCCCCGACGTGCTCGCGCTGCAAGAGCCCTCCAATCCTCTCACCCTACCAAGCTACGTGCCCATCATCCCCATTTCTCCTACGTCCCCTCGGGTCGCATTCCTCGTACGCCGTGCGCTCACTCCCACCTCCCACCCGCTAGACGTCCCCGAAATAGATCATCTCTTCATCGAACTTGTGCCGCAGTGCACTCGCGATACCCTCTTCATCCTTAACATATTGACCCTTTTCGCTGAGCAGTTTGTTTTACAGAAACGAGATAGCGCTCACGACGGCGTGCCATACGTCTCCTCAACGACCGCGCACGAATACGAAACCATTACCGCTTCTACTTTGCTTCTGTGCGATCAGATGTCGGAAATGCAACTGAGTTTTCGCTAAGACATTGTGGACTGGCATGTTAAGGAATGAAATGAATCTGTGTGGCCAAGTTCGCGAACCACTGCTGCAACTGTCCGAACGTGTTACCGGCACTTCGGGATGTACGGCTTTCCTCGAGGATACAGAAATTTTCTCATCCGCCAGCCTTGTATTGCTAACCTTCAAAGAAAGGGCTTCATCCCCAGAACGTCGGCAAGAGTACCACTCGTTAAACAATGACAATGGGAGTAGCGCCGCTTCCTGTCATAGTAAGTTTCGCGCACGTTTTCTATACACATCTGACCCAAATGGCAGGAAAACTGACGCCCACTCTATCGCCGATGTATCAAGAATAAGTGAATTCTTCCTGCCATATATATTTGCGTCAAGGTATTACAATGTACAAAACAGCTACGTTTCAAGCCTTGTGCGCAGCAAGAACAAATCTATCGGAACTGAGCACACCCGCGAGCCATTAGGCAGAAAAT
>NW_023606959.1:0-60001 GCF_013339745.2 Dermacentor silvarum | reverse complement strand
TACTCTCAATATTGTAAAAATGAATTCATTACGCTCATCAATTCCACATGAAAATCTTATTCAGTATACGTTCACGATGTGCAAATAGGTTTCAAATCATGTAATCTCTCAATCTGCGAGCGACAGGTTCAGCTTGGCCTGAACAGGGGGTCTAAATGATCGAATGAAAATGGGTTCAAATTAAATCCGCAGAAACGCTCCTGCGTCCTTTTCACTAGGAGGAGAAGCTTGGTCCCAGATGGTAATATTGAACTCGATGGACAACGTCTCTGCACTCAGAACACAAATTTTTGGGTGTCATACTTGACTCCAAACTATCCTTCATACCCCACATCAAATATATTAAAATAAATGTCTAAAAACAGTGAATATTCTCAAAGTTATTTCGCACACAACATGGGGTAGTGATAGGAAGTGTTTGCTAAACCTGCACAACAGCCTCATACAATCCCGTCTGGATTATGCCGCTGAGGTCTAACACTCTGCCTGACCCAGCGCACTAAAGATACTGGACGCTGTTAACCATTTAGGGATTAGCCTGGCGACAGGCGCTTTTAGGACGAGTCCTGTACCAAGTCTCTACGTGGCATCAAATGAGTGGTCACTTGAACTTGAAAGATCATATTCTAGTTTTACGTATTTCCTGAAAGTGAACCCCGCAGGGGCGTCTGCGTCAGCAGGCGTTTGGTGAGTTGCGCCACCACGTACCCGAGCACACGAGGGTTGGACCCTCCCGCGTGTAGCCGTGCGCGGCTTAGCCGTGTCCGGGGAAAAGAGGTTCCTGGGGGTTGAGCCGATGCTGGGTGCTCGGACCTTAATGGCCCCTCGGCTGAGGCAACACACCTCTTTGGCCTCCGCTTCACGTAGACGGCACCCCTGGGCTGACCCACCCAGCCCAGGGGTGGGTCAGCACCATCCCCCTCTCTGACCTTTTTCTTTCCTATCTCCTCTCTTTACTGTCCTGTCTCCTTTTCTCTTCTGTTACTTCTACATTTTCGTAGGTGGCTTGGGTTAACCTTGTGTATGTGCACGGC
Source organism: Dermacentor silvarum (assembly GCF_013339745.2). NCBI lineage: Eukaryota > Metazoa > Arthropoda > Arachnida > Ixodida > Ixodidae > Dermacentor > Dermacentor silvarum. Next base: position 58,967 of record NW_023606959.1, on the reverse strand, counting down.
TGGCGTCTGCAGCCTTACACGTTAAGTGCTGCAGCGTCCCCTAGTTGGGCTCCGTGGTGGGTGGCCGCCATTGCCGCCGAACCAAACCGAACTAATATGGGAACACCTGCATTTCCCCGTTTACTTGATCGTCACCCTCACAAGAGGGGACGCACCGATGAAATATTAAACCTTTTCAGACCGAAAGAAATTTTTCCCCGATTTCAAGTTGTGCATAGTGAAAAAACTGAAAAACCAGCTCGAACTGTATCCTCTTGTTGCGAAAGGCTTGACTTTGGTGAAGGTCACCAAAATGGAGAGTGGGGACCTCCTGCTTGAGATCCGTGACAAAGCGCAGCACAATAAATTGAACAAGCTTATGGCATTTGGAGACATACCTGTTACCGTCTCACCTCATCGGTCTATGAACACAGCACCTAGTGTCTGATGTAGATCTTACCGACTTGTGCGAAACCGATTCCGACCGGAAAATCGCAGCGATCGCTGCGACGTTGCGACCAACCGGTTGGTCGGAGCCGAAAATCGCAGAATCGGCCCTGCGACTGCGATTTTTGCCGCATGCAACGGAAATCGCACTTCCGGTGCGAAAATCGCACTGCAAAATCGCACCATGTGAAACAGCCTGAAGGCCGAAGGCAGCAGTGCCGTCGTCGTCTCGCTCGGCGTTCAGGTGGCCGGAGAGCAACGTGGACGTCGTCGGTCGGCAGGAACGGCTGCGGCAGTTCTCGGTGCATTTGCCATTGACGTGGCCTGCGGTCAGACCCGACCAAGTAGTAGAGAGTTTCTCACTAAAGTTGCCAGCCTCCGAAGACAATCACATTTAGAAAGCACCTTTGAAAGTCACTTTTAGCTTCAGAGTCCTGAAAGTGTGCTTGTTTGATGACATTTCTCGAGCACATGCTCGCATCAGTGTCTCCGTATAGAGTCCATTTCTCCAGTTCTCTCAGGCAAAAGTGTCTTTTGTTTGTACTAACATATAAATACAGGTTCAACATCACGTGACGGTTATTGGCCTTTGTTTCTCTTTATTCTCGATTACCACGTCATCTGGTGGCATTTCGTTTTAAACGTAGAGCGAGACTGTTGATAAATGTCTAAAAAAGGTCTATGTCGTTTTATCTCCAAGTAGTGGGGAGACGACTGAGAAATAGGCAGATAAAAAGGGCACAGGGTAGGTCTACCAGAGGAAGGCAAGCACAAAAGCGAATGCATTAAAAAACTACGAAGCGCAATCATGCACGACGGCCTCAGCTAAATGTTTTTACTGTGTAAACAAAAGTTTTGGCTTTGATACATGTAGGGCTATTCTGTTCTATTAAATATTTGGTCTATCAAAGCAAGACGATGATCCATAGCGAAAACGTTCGATCACCCGTGGCGCATCGTAATACTTCATCGAGAATGGAGCCTCGGCCAAAGCCCAGCTGTCGACTAGAGAGGTCTCTAGCTCGTCGAGACCCGAACCTACAGGCGACCTCCTGTCGAAGTGCTGGCACCGCGGGCTTAGGACTGCCCTTTGGTGAATTGCGCCACCACGTACCCGAGCACACGAGGGTTGGACCCTCCCGCTTCTAACCGTGCGCGGCTTAGCCGTGTCCGGGGAAAAGGGGATCCTGGGGGTTGAGCCAACGTCGAGTGTTTGGACCTTTAAGGCCCCTCGGCGGAGGCAACACACCTCTTTGGCCTCGGCTTCACGAAGACGGCACCCCCGGGTTGACCCACCCGGTGGAAATCGGTAGTTGCCCTTTCCTATCCTCCTCTCGAACCTTCGTCTGGCTCTCTCGCTTTCAACCTTTCCTGTCTTCTCCTCTCTTCTACATCACTTCCGATTTTCTTGGCAGCGAGGGTTAACCCTGTGTGAGTAGCCAACCTAGGTTAGGTCATATTCGGTTATAGTGGTAACGGACGGCTGGCATCTGCAGAGCCTGTTTCACAGGCGCTGCAGCGTCCCCGCCTCCATGGTGGGTGGCTGGCGTTACTGCCGAAAATACTCACTTATGGCTGGTTCCTTACCTGATCGCTCCCTGAAGAGTGGGCGCACCGATGAAACGTTCAACTTTCGAATGAAACCAATAGAAACATTTCCCAAGTACCATGTGATACATAGCCACCATCAAACAAAGACTGTCCGTACAAAATATCCCCATTTGTGGTCGCAAAATGTCTTACAGAAGCAATCCGCTCAGGTTACAAAGTAACTAAGATGGGAAGTGGCGACCTTCTTCTAGAAGTCCGTGACCATCACCAGTACAACAAGCTGTCAAAACTCGTGGCGTTTGGGGACATTCCTGTCTCCGTAGGCCCACACAGATCAATGAACACTGTCCGCGGCGTCATCGCTGATATGACATGCTTGAACTTTGTGAGAGTGAACGGTTGGAAGAATGGCAAGAACAAAACGTGGTGAAGGTCCAAATGTCCGACAATAAGGAAATCCCAACCAAACTTGTAATCATTACCTTTGGTACTAGCAACCTCCATGAGTCAATTGAAACTGGTTATTGGAAGCTGCGTGTACGACCGTACATCCCAAACCCGCGCCGATGCTTCAAGTGTCAGCGTTTTGGGCATGGGTCGCAAAGCGGCCGAGGGCGATCTACTTGTGCAAAATGTGCATCCAATGACCATTCCTCAGACGTGTGCACTTCCGCCATCCACTGTGCCAACTGTGACGGAGACCTCCCCGCGTATTCACAAACATGCCCGCCTTGGAAGAAAGAAAAAGGTATAATAGAACTCAAAGTCAAACTAAATATCTCTTTTCGAGAAGCGCGCAAGCGTTTTTCTGCCTTCAATCAGTCAAATCCGTCCTACTGTGATGCGGTGCGCTGGGGGGCAGCGCTACATTATTCGGCTGCCGCTCGAGTCGCACGGAGTGTGACAGCGGTCACGCCATCAGCCCCCCCCTGGCAGGAGCAGCAAGTGCTGCTCCGCCCCCAGCTAAGAAGAGTCAGCAGACCTCCGGGCCTGCCGATCCAAGGGCCGCTGCCCGTGCAGACCGGCCCGAAAAACCCCAGAGTGTGCTCGCCGAGTGGGCATCATCCAGAGCCTCTGAAGAGGCGATGGATGCAACCAACACTCCTTCGGTGTCTCAGACGCCAAAGGAACGGCGTAGCTCCGTGGAGCGCGCTTGGAAAAAAAGAAATCCCGTATCACGGGGCCTGGAAAGCCTTCGTGAGCAAACTCGATCTAGCTCTCTTGACACAGCAATAAACGCTCCCAATATGGCTTCAGCACGTGGAGCAGCAGAATAGAGCACGCGGAGTAGTGTCTGATGCAGATCTCATTGACTTGTCCGAAACCGAACTATTGGAAGGCTGGAAAGAACAAAATGTAAGAAACGTACAGCGCATCGTTATCAGAAGAGAAAATAAGGAAATTCCCACTAAACACCTCATCCTGACTTTTGCCACTTCCGATCTGCCACAAACCGTAGAAACCGGATATACAAAGTTAGCTGTCAGGCACATCCCCAATCCCAGAAGATGCTTCCAATGTCAAACATTTGGCCACGGCTAGCAGAGCTGCCGTGGTAGACTCACATGTGCGAAATGCGGAACCCAAGGTCATTTCTCAGACAACTGTGAAGCGACACCTCACTGTGTAAACTGTGATGGTGAGCTTCCAGCTTACTCCCGCTCTTGTCCGAACTGGAAAAAAGAAAAAAATTATCACTCCCAAAGTGCATGAGAACATCTCCTTCAAGGAAGCACGTAAAAGGTGCTTGCTTATTCCACAGCACATATGCCGAGGCGACGCGTCAGGCGGCAACGTCGCACCGGCTCCCGCCACCTGCCCGGCCCGCGCGACGCGAGCCGCCGGCTGTGGCAGCCGCCCCTATGGTGGGAGACAGCCAGGATAGCACGGAGGCTAAGGAGGTACCGTCAACCTCCGCACTGGTGGGGACAAAGGCTTCGTCTTCCGAGGCGAAGCCAAACCGACGTACACATCGCTCGCTAGAGCGAGTGTCCAACGCCTCCCAAGAGGCAATGGACACAACTCCTTCTCAGACGGCACACGGAGCGCCTAGGGAGAGACGACTTTCCCAAGAACGCTCCAAAAAAGATAAAACACCAGTTACAGCGCCTGGAAAAGGCTCTGTAAAATAGGCTGTACACATCCCTTGAGACACACACACAGCACCTTTTATCTTCCTTCAACATGAACACTATATTGCAGTGGAATGTTAGGGGACTAATACACAACCTAGACGAAATCCAAGAACTTATCAATAAATTTAATCCAAAGCTGATGTGTGTTCAAGAAACACACCTAAACTCCTGAAACACCAACTTCTTCGTCAGAATATTGTTTTCCGAAAAGATCGCGAGGATTCTGCTGCATCATCTGGTGGTGTGGCCATCATACTTAACAGAATTGTAGCCTGTCAGCAACTTCCACTCTATACGGCACTTGAGGCGGTAGCCGTTCGTGCTGTACTTCTGGGTAAACTCGTAACCATTTGCTCGCTCTACATACCCCCACATCCTTTACACAAGCATGAATTTCAGTCATTTATAGATGAACTACCAGAACCATACCTCGTTCTTGGCGATTTCAATGCACACAGCAGCTTGTGGGGAGACATGCGTATTGATGCGTGACGACGCCTAATCGAACAATTTCTTTCCTCTGGTGCGTGTCTCCTGAAAAGAAGGAACCCACCTACTACAATCTCGCAAACAAAACATTTTCGTCCATTGATCTCAGTGTAGCTTCCCCGTCTATATTTCTTGAACTTAAATGGGAAGTTATAAAAAAGTCCTTACGGGAGTGACCACTTCCCCATACTGCTGAGATCACCACTACAATACGAACCTCCACCACAGGCTTCCCGGTGGAAGTTCGATAAGGCAGATTGGGAGAAATTCCAAAGTCTTACGAGTAGTATCTCGTGGTCTGACTTATCTTCGATGGAAAGTGATGCTGCTGTCGAGTATCTTACATCCTTCATAGTCGATGCCACTTCTGAATGTATACCAGAAATGAGTGGTGCGACCTGCAAACGCCGTGTCCCATGGTGGAACGAGGAATGTCGGAACACTCGTAGGAAACAGAACAAAGCGTGGGGGTTGCTACGCGACCCCCAACTGCGGAGAATCTTGTAAATTTTAAGAAAATTAAATCGGAGGGCAGAAGAACGCGCCGACAGGCCAGGAGAGAAAGTTGGAAGAAGTTTTTATCAGGCATAAACTCGTATACAGACGAGGGCAGAGTCTGGAAGAAAGTTAATAAGATAAAAGGGTTACAAACTTATTCACTCCCGTTGGTAAACACACAAGGCGACAGTCTGGAAGACCAAGCTAACTGCCTGGGAGCACATTTTGAACATGTGGCAAGCTCATCCCATTATTCGCCAAATTTAAAAGACACAAGGCTACCATAGAAAAACAGAAAATAGAAAGAAAATGCACCGGAGACGAGGCATACAACCGGCCATTTTGCATCGCTGAGCTGTATGCGTCGCTTAGTTGTAACAAGTCTGCCCCAGGCTCTTACCGCATAGTTTATCAAATGCTAAAACACCTTCCCCATGAAACAAAGAAAACTCTCCTCTGCCTTTACAATGCTATATGGTCCTCCGGCAAGATCCCCTCCCCCTGGAAAGAGGCCATTGTCGTCCCTATACTGAAGCAGGGCAAGGACCCATCGTCTGTTTCGAGTTACCGGCCTATAAGCACTAACAAGCTGTCTCTGCAAACTGTTCGAAAAATTGATAAACCGCCGACTAATACATTTCCTCGAATCAAACAAACTGCTTGACCCGTACCAATGCGGGTTTCGAGAGGGTCGATCCACCGCCGACCGATCCACCGCCGAGTTATTTATCTAATCGCACATTCCGTGTTCGTGTCGGAAATGCTGTATCAAGACCATTTGTGCAGGAAACTGGAGTGCCACAGGGCGGGGTGCTGAGTGGCACTCTCTTTATCGTAAAAATAAGTTCTTTGCGTCTGTATATCCCAAGAAACATGTTTTACTCAGCATACGTCGATGATGTACAGTTAGGTTTCGCCTCGTGCAATCTTGCAGTCTGTGAGCGGCAGATTCAGCTTGGTCTGAACAAGGTGTCTAAGTGGGCAGACGAGAATGGATTTAGCCTTAACCCACAAAAGACCACCTGCGTCCTGTTCTCCAGAAAGAGGGGTCTGCACCCCGATCCTGACATTGAGTTGCAGGGACAACGCGTGCACGTAAAAACAGAACATAAATTTTTAGGTATGATTCTAGATACGAAGCTTACATTTGTGGCACACATACGGTATCTAAGAAACTAGTGCATGAAAACAATGAATATTCTAAAAGTGTTGTCACGCACCATATGGGGTAGTGACACAAAGTGCCTTTTAAATCTGTATAAGAGCCTCATACTCACACGACTAGATTACGGCGCCATAGTGTACCATTACGCTACGCCAAGCGCCCTAAGGATGCTGGATCCTGTACACCAGCTAGGCATCCGCCTAGCCACTGGTGCCTTCAGGACAAGTCCTGTGTCAAGCTTGTACGTAGAAGCGGACGTGTGGTCGCTTGACATGCAACGTTCATACTTAAGCCTTACCTATTTCCTGAAAGTAAATTCGAACTCGGAACATCCGTCCTTCTCAATCATAAATGATATGACCAGTGCCACACTCTTTAATAACCGGCCGACAGTAAGAGAACCCTTCTCACTACGTATAAGAAAAATTCCCACTACTTGAAAATAATTTGATGGCCCCAGCAAATCCAGTGCCACCGTGGCAGTGGCAACTCATAGAGTGTGATACTTCGTTTGTAGAGGTCACAAAAGACGCTCCAGAGGCACATATCCAGATGCATTTTCTAGAAATCCAGTTCAAGTACTCGTCCTGCACTCAGTTTTACACTGACGCTTCCAAGTCACATGCAGGGGTTTCTTATGCAGTAGTCGGCCCATCGTTCTCCGAGTCCGATGTACTGCACCCGGAAACAAGCATTTTTACGGCTGAAGCCTATGCACTTTTATCAGCCGTGAAGAATATAGGCAAGTCAAAACTCAAACGATCAATAATATTTACAGACTCCCTAAGCATTGTAAAAGCTATCATGACTCTACACAGACACAAAAACCCTGTACTGATTGAACTGTATTCTGCTCTGTGCAAAGCATATATGTCTAACCAGCATATTATTTTGTGCTGGGTGCCTGGCCATATAGAGGCATCGAGGGCAATGTTCTGGCTGATCAAATGGCCTCAACTACATCGCGAGCCCTTAACCCTACCGCTTCTATCCCTGCCGCAGACCTCAAGCCCTACTTAAGAAATAATCTTCGAAGCCACTGGCAGCGCTTGTGGGATGCCGAAACGAACAATAAGCTCCACTTAGTTAAGCCACAGATAGGTCCCTGGCATCCCGTTACGAAAATACGAACTAATGTCCTATTCTCTCGTTTGAGAATAGGACATACATATGGCACCCACAATTTTCTTTTAACTGGAAATGACCCACCAACCTGTGGTAGATGTGGAGAGAGGCTTACCGTGCTCCACGCCCTCGTGGAGTGCAGGGAAGCCGAAACAGAGAGAAAAAGGCACTTTCCTTTAGCGTACCAGTACTGTCTCCCTCTCCATCCCGCTATGTTTCTGGGTGACAAACCCCTCTTTAACACCAAAGCTGTCCTGGGTTTTCTTAGCGATGTTACATTGCATGTTATTTGCCCAATAGTTTCATAGCGCATCCTCTCTCCAGAGGATGCCGCTGTGATAGTAGTTTTGTATAGCACGCGTCTCCAGGCCCTTGCATTTCAAAGGGCCTGTCAAGGCAGTAGTGCTTTTTGAAAGACTTATCAGTGATAAATTCTCATTTATCATCATTATCTTGCAATTTGTTTTTTCGTTTCATAGTGCACCTCATTAGCCATTGCCATAATTTTATTACATATATATTTTACGCATTTTACAGTGATTGTTTTTAGGCCCTTTTACAGCCACGACACATCTACCTTTCGCAATTCATTGCTCCATTGTCAACTTATTAACACAGGCCTGGCGCTCTTTGGCCATACCTGGCCCTTGCACCATTAAATACCATACATCATCATCATCATATCTCAAGACTAGCAAGCCAATACAGCGTATATAAAGCATATTTATTTCTGAACCCGGTGTTGTTTACCTTGTAGTAGCAGCAAAAGTTCACACGATAACCTGGTTGTAGCAGGCAGTAGCTTCTCTTTAGTGTGTGTAGTGTGTTGCTTTACACTGGTGCCGTCCTCTTTACTTCATGTCTGGAAGAGAAATTTTGACTGCGTCAAAAACACAATGTCATCTAAAAAAAAACACAATTTCACAATATGAAATGCAAAAAGCTGTGATATATATATTGTAATGGTTTCTGACTGCACAACACATGTAAATGTACACCGTTTGTTCTAGGGAGCTTAAGGAGCATGTTAATTAACCAAATATTGCTACTGTCCATAAAATTGATGTCTGCCTAACTACAATGCGTTTGAACACATGAAGTATTATGAGGATCAAAAATGAGAACATTTTTGCGCTCATTTATACACTAGAAGAGATCACACTGCTGGTTCCACAAGCAAACGCATGAAAGACATGACTTTCATGTATTACAACTGATGTATTCTTTTTCTGCACGACCGCGATGCACCGCTCCACTACTGCAAAAATAAATGCCCTAAGGTAAACCAAACTTAACAGCAAGAACACTTGGAACCAACAAGTACAAAATATGGGTTAATTATTATGCGTCCAATTGTTTAATACATTAAATTCAGTACTTTCACTTTAGTTTACCAAAGGGTTAATCGGTTTTGTGGACGAAAAAAGTTGCCGGCGGACTCGAAGAAAAAAACAAAACATAGTGATAAGGCTACTCAGTCGCCCAAGGCCACGGCTACAACGAGATGAAAAACGTGCTGCGCGTTCGATATCGCTCTCTCTCTCTTTCGTGGTTGTGTGTATACATAGTTTTCACGGACGTCACGCCACGTCACCACTCTCACTTCCGGTGTGCGCAGCCGCCATCGCTGGGCACCTTCCGGCGGACTCGGCTACGTTGTGGTTGTGCTGCAGTTGGCGCGCGTGCATTTTAATGTGCTTTATGTTTACTTAGCGCGACAGCCATGCCGATTTGCGCATTGTTTGGCTGTCGTAGCAGAAGCAAGACTTCTGCGAAACCGACCTACAGAGAGCCAGGCATCGGCATGTTTTGTTTGCCTAAAGTGATAACATGGCAGTGCAAGAAGACGCAGGTACTCTCTGAAAATCGCCGGAGCGTTTGGCTGGCTCGCATAAATAGGAAAGATTTGAAGAACTTCAGCAACGTCCGCGTCTGTGGTCGCCACTTTATAACAGGTAAGAGTTTCAATCGCAGTAATTTGAATGGACTTGTTTTGTTTGTAATGACTCTGACAATCAATCGCGGTACTTTCGGGTGCTATTAACGCGCCGCCGATATCCTCCCGACATTATGAGCATCTTATTTTGTTTTCGTACGCGCAATACCCCTTCCTAAGCTCCTAGCATGTTCGCTAATTTGCAAGTAAACCGTCTCAACTGATGGACGAAACTAATCCGGATTGGGCGCCCACACTTCACCTGGGATGCCAATGTGACCAAGGTGCAGTTTCAAGATTGTCTGCGCGGTACGTCCGTCCCAAGATCGTGCTGGGAAGAAGGCGGCTGCCATTGCAGCAAGTGTGGCATTCTGCCAGATATCCGGGGACGAAGAGCCTTCAACGGACTGTGACATGAGCTCAGAGCTGGAGAGACATTCGTCGCCTGAAATCGCCACCGTGGGCGATTTCATCAAGGGCAGGTGAGCTGCCAGGAGTGTTCTTTGGTTTACTTTGGCTGGAGAAGGGAAACAAACATAATAGTCATATTTATTATCAGCTGCACGACTGACTTGGAGCATGTGAAATCTCACATACTTTTTTATTATTTTGCAGAAGCAGTTGTGCAGACAGATTTATCCGTGGACCACATGAAGGCCGTGAGCATCGAAAACTGCACTGTGTCAGAAGCTGGCACACAGACTGAGACATCGATGCAGTACCTTGAAGCACTTCATCAAAATAGCCAAACACTTTCCTCTGAGCTGCAGGCTCTTAAGAAGAAGAAACTTGAATTTGGAGAAGAGGCGCTTCGTGACGATGATGGAAAAGTCAGCTTTTATACAGGACTGCCAAGTTTTTCGGTCCTGGCTGCCATGTACCAGCTGGTTGAGCCTGCTGTGAGGCACACTCCGCAGAATGGCCTGGAAATATTTGAAGAGTTTTTGGTATTTTTGATGAAGTTAAAATGTAACTTTCCTCTGCAAGATCTTGCATACAGATTCCACGTGTCATGCCCAACTGTAAGCAGAATTTTTGACAAGTGGTTGCATGCTGCTTTTTTGAAGATGAAACCGTTGATAGTGTGGCCTTCACGAAATGAGATTAGAAAAACAATGCCTCAGGCCTTCTTTGATTCTTTTGGAGAAAAGGTGGCAGTTGTTATTGACTGCTTTGAAATCAAGCTCGAACGGCCATCATCGATGTTGCCAAGATGCGAGACTTGGTCTGAATACAAAGGAAGTAACACAGCCAAATACCTCATAGGGATCTGTCCACAAGGCGTAGTCTCATTTGTCTGAGGGGTGGGGTGGAAGAACAAGTGACAAGCACATCACTGAACATTGTGGCATTCTTGACCAGCTGACTCAGGGAGACGTGATGATGTATGGTGTTTTATGGCGCAAGGGCCAGTTATGGCCAAAGAGCGCCATGCCAGTGCTTGTGAGTGTGCGGTGGAGCGATGAATTCTGAGAAGTAGATGAAGTGTGGCTGTAAAGGGGCCTAAAAATAATCGCTGTAAAATGCGTAAAATATACATGCACTAAAATCATGGCAATGACTAATGAGGTGTACTATGAAATGAAGAATGCATTGAGAAAGAATGACACGATATGTAAAATATTTAAGATGTAGTAATTGGAAAGAAGCACTACTGCCTAAACACAGCCCTTGAACCACAAGGGCCTGGAGGCATGTGCTTATACAAAACTACTATCACAGCAGCATCCTCTGGAGGGAGGATGCGCTATGAATTTATTGGGCTTATAACATGCAGTACCACGTCGTTTAAGAAAGCGAGGACTGCTTTGGTGCTAAACAGCGGTTCCTCACCAAGAAACATACTGGGATGCACAGGGACATGATAGCGATAAGTTAAAGGGAAATGTTTTTTTTCTATCTGCTTCGGCATCCTGACACTCCAGGAGAACGTGGAGGACGGTTAGCCTCTCACCACACCTACCACAGGTTGGTGGTTCATCACCAGTAAGCGAAAAATTGTGGGTGCCGCACGTGTGTCCTATTCTGAGACGGCACAATATGACGTCAATTCGTCGCGTTTTCGTAGCTGAGGGCCGGAAACCTAACTGTGGTTTAATCATGTGAAGTTTATTACTTGTTTCAGCATCCCACAAGCGTTGCCAGTGGCTTCGCAGTTTCTTTCGCAAGAAAGGTTTCAAGTCTGTTGCAGGAACAGCAGCTGTAGGATTAGTAGCGTGCGATGTTATTGACGTAGCCATTCGGTCAGCTAGCACATTACCCTCAATGCTTCTATGGCCAGGCACCCAGCATATAATGATATGCTGGTTTGATACATATGCTCTACACAGTACGGAATAGAGCTCAATGAGTATAGGATTTTTCTGTTTACAGGGTGACTTTAAAGCGTATACGACACTTAGAGAGTCTGTAAATATGATTGATTTTTGGAGTTTAGATTTCCTTATATGCCTCACAGCTGACAATAGTGCATAGGCCTCAGCCGTAAAGATACTTGCTTCCGGGTGGAGTACACCGGATTCCGAGAAGGATGGGCCGACGGCTGCATACGACACCCCGTCACGTGACTTAGAAGCGTCTGTATAAAACTCTGTGCATGTGTACTTGGACTGGAGTTCAAGGAAATGCATTTTGATATGTGCCTCTGGTGCGTGCTTAGTGACCTCTACGAATGATGTGTCACACTCTATGAGCTGCCACTGCCACGGTGGTAACAGTTTCGCTGGAGCCATAAGACAGTGTTCAAGCAACGGAACACCCATTTCCTCACTAAGATTCCTCACACGCAAAGAGAACGGTTTTCTCGATGCAGGTCGATTTTGGAAGAGCGTGGCAGTGGTCATGTCGTTTATGGTTGAATAAGAGGGATGTTCAATGTTCGCGTGTACTCTAAGAAAATATGTAAAACTACTATATGAATGCTGCAGATGAAGTGACCACTGATTCGACTCTACGTAGAGCTCTGGATCGGACTTGTTCGGAAAGCACCGGTCGCGAGGCGGATGCCCAAGATGGTGAACGAGGTCTAGAATTTTTAATGCACTTGGCGTTGCGGAATTATAAATTATAGCTCCGTAATCAAGGCGTGAGCGGACAAGACTGTTGTACAAGTTCAGGAGGAATTTTCGGTCACTACCCCATGTTGCGCGCGACAAAATTTTTAAGAGGTTCATCGTCTTCAGGAGGGAGACGTGGTTTTGGCAGACAGAGGATTCGATATTGCCGACACTTTGGGGCTTTATTGTGCAAGGCTGCACATACCAGCATTCACCAAGGGAAAAAAGCAACCATCAGCACTGGAAGTCGAAACCACAAGAAGACTTGCCAATGTGTGCATTCACGTCGAGAGAGTCATTGGGCTAGTACGTAACAAATACACTATATTGAAATCTGTGCTGCCTATTGATTTCGTTGTGCGAAAACATGAAGTCACACCGCTAGACAAGATTGTTGCTGTAAGCTGTGCACTGGCAAACCTGTGCCCATCAGTGGTTCCTGAAAATCGAAAAAAAAAAAACATCTGCCTAGTATGAAAATCCCCCCCTCTTTCCAAGTATGTGTGTATGTACGTGTGTGTACATGCTTGCTTACAATGTTGAAATTAGGTTCACGGTACATTCCCACTACTAATGTTAACTGTGTTCTTATAGTGTTCTCTTTATTTTAATTCTTACTCTTACGTTGATTTATTTAACATTGCTTACATAACTTATGTTTACACATGGCGTTTTAACTAGTGTATACCATGTTTGTTTTCCATGTCACCCCCTTTGTGCTCTGTAAGGTATTTTATAAATAAATAAATGTTGCCATGATGCACTATGGTAACTTGTGCCTCAACAGAGTAGCGGTCTGGACTTCAAAACAGCTGAGGGCTCATTCTGCGAACCACAACAGAGGTGTGCTGCTGTGGCATCAGTTTACACTCAAAAGAAGAGAACACAACACACCTACATATGGGGACTGCGCATAATGCACCATTTTATTGGTGGAACTGTGAAACTGCAAGAACAGAAGCTGCTGGCTTCAACGTGGAGGTACATTTTTTTTTGGGGGGGGGGAGGGGGGCGTGCTTAATCATGCGGTTCTCATGCAGTGAGTTCAAGCTGCTCTTTTTTACAGTCTTCGCAAAACCACTGCTTCTGCCGTGGAGCACGCTTAATACCGAGGCAAGTGTAATGAAACTATTTAAACTTGCGTTGATTTGCATCACACGCCAGCATCTTGCCTACTTCTGGGCCTTGACAGTAGCAGAACACTGCTCTGTTTGTGTTGTTGCTGCTGCACAGAACTGCATTCTTTCTTGTGAAATAGTTCGCTACCAGTTCAGGCATAATTACATGCACAAAGAAACTTCCTGCAGATGGTATCAAAGTGTCTATAAATGCATCATTTCTGTGCACCCTTTCAATGTGAGTTGATGATGGAGTCCACACAACAAAGTCGCAATACAAGACATTGCAGACTGCCATCTGTGTCTGTACTTGAAAAAAGTACTGATGGCTTTGCTTCAGGCGCAGTACTCCATCTGCATTTTCCAAGCAAAAGTTCTTAGTGACGGATGTCTTCGGTATGCCACTTTCTGCTAATGAGTATGGACATTTCACTTCTACGACTCCCTTGCCACAACACGAACATATTGATGCATCTGGTGTTGCTGCAAGGTACGGATGTTGAGGACTTAAAAACACACCTGTCCTACAGTGCGTGAAGCCCTTGTGTGTTTTCATCATTTCTCGCACATAAAAAGCAATTGCATCAGCTTCATGTGTCTGTCCCCATGCTGTAGCTGCGCTTAAAAAGGTGTGTTGCTCTGGGTAACAAATTTTTTTTAGTAGACTCATCGAAGGATCCGCAATGTTTGTTGAGCACACACTTTTCATTTCCGATGCGGTTACTCGGCCAGCGCGGTGGCAAAACCAGTCTGCACATTTTGATTGGTGCCGCGTCGTCTGCTCCACATGCTGAACCATCTCTGCGGTTACTGAAAGATCCACAACAAACTTCTCTGCACGCTGAACGTTTCTGAAAGTCTTCAGCGTGTGCTTCAGGACAAGTCAAACCCCGAAGAACTAGTGGCATCTTGCGGCGGGGAGGTTCGAACATCATGCTGTGCTTGGGATGCACCATTAAAACTGCAGACCTGGTTCCAGAATTTGCAAGCTTTGCATAAAATGAATCCAGATCTGCCTCTGTAGAGGCAGCAGACATACATGGCTGTGCTGCTGGCAAATGTCCAGATGATGATTGTGCGCTTGCCAGGTGAATCCTGTCCATCCGCTTCTTCTTTATTTGGGATGACGCGAAATCTATGTCACGCAGCCTCTTAAATGCTGCAGTGGGATTGTTTGCAGGCAGCCATGCATTTTCTTTTTCTGTGCACGTTCTTGCATCACGCATCCTCACTGCTGTCTCCACGGCGAAGAGTGTCGCACCAACGTGTGAACACGCTTCTCCTGCACCGGCCGTGCAGGTACAGTGAGCAGTCACAATGCTGCCATCACCATCCGCAAGGATCCATGCTTTCAAAGGTGCCTCCCGAAGGCGCTGGGAGTGGTTGACCTAGAAATGAATCGGAGAAAACAAGGAATCCTAATTTAGAAACGCTGGCTCGTAGTTTGTTTGGGGAAAGAAGAATGACAGTAGGCTGCTGGCAGCAGATTTGCCTGTCTACTTGGGCTGTCGATTTGTTCCTTTTGTTTTTTCGTGAAAATGTCTCATGTTGTCACTGACACTTCTGATAAAGCACCCAATAACACCTTTTTTTTTCTTTCTTGCGCTCGCGCTTCGTTTAATGCTAGCTACTTCAAATGTTTTACGCTCGCGCTTGCTACGAAGGGAGGAGGAGGGCACTTTGTGCACGCCTTGCAAGTTTAACGGGAAAATGGCGCGGATCGTATGCACGACGTGCTTCTACAATGTAAAAAATAAACGAAAAGTAGCCCTCCACCGCTTTTTTTTACGTGTAAGCACATGCAAACTCGCAGGCGAGCGCCCCGAGCTGCTGTTTACACTCACCTCGGCCAACACGACGACGCGTTGTGACGGCAACTGCTTCCCTGCAATATTCTTCACGAACCCACTCGTGAAGTAATTGTGAGCGTCTAAAGCCTTGTAAGCTTTCATTTGTTGCAAAGAAATGTAGCTCGTTGACAGCACTAAGTAGTTTATGATGTCAACGTGCGTCGTTGGTGGCAGCAACTCGGCGTCCTTGGTCGCATCTCTTCCTATGTGCAACTTGTACGGGTCGACACCGTTGCACATGTCAATTTTTGCTTCATACCGTGCTCTGGTAGGTCCTACGAGCTCGTCGAAATATCCGCGGCAAAATTCCACGTTTGTAACTTGCGTCACATGCGAAAACGCTGTCGGAACACGCACTGATAAGATCGACGTTCACCGCCTTCGCGATTGCTTGGAGGTGCCCGGCAATGGCGACGGCTGCCACAGTGTGGCCTGGCACCCCGGATGTGACGTCACGTGAAAACTATGTATAACGACGGTCTCGCAACTACAGGTTTATTTCAGAAACGGCAACGTAGAGTCCCGACTACCCATATGTAATGCAGGATTTAGTTCGTTAACTTGTCTCCGCCTGTGAATTAATGAGACAAATATTAAATAACGATTCAAGCCGGAATGTTAAACGACTCACCCGTATTGCCATCCTCAGTCGCAGCAGAATCCGGCTCCCGTTTCGATGCATACTTGTTCCGCATGGTTCAGGACCAAAACCTAGCTTTCGGGCTTACATCTCAGCTCGCAAACACGTCACTTCACCCCAAGTTAAACAACGCGAGGTGTCGAAGCGCAATAAAGTGGTCACGACCAATGAATCCGTGCTTGCCGTGTCCCGAAAATACCGGTAAAAATTTTAAATCCAGACGAGAGGTCACGTGGGAGGTCGATGATGATGAACGTTATTTTGCGTCTATAATGACAAAAAAAAACAATAGTGTTACTACTCAAAAGTAGGATTTAGGAATAATAATTAGGAATAATAAATATCTACTATTTGTCATAAAATAATACTTCGATAAGCGTGGGAGTAAGTTTGTGGGTTGAAATTGCGCTTACTATGGCGCCTCTAGCGCGAGACGACGGAACTCACCGGGGCAATTTTTTTGAAAACGCACTAGGCTTGGTTTATTAGCCGCGCCCGCGCGGTCGATTTTTTCGCCCTCTGTGGCCATTTGTTGAACTTGAGAGTGTGAGAGCCCTGGAGAAGTTTCGGAATCCCAAGTTGCGTGCCGTCACCTGTGAGCTGTGGAAGACGTTATCATAGCTCTATGACGTTATCGTCGGTGACGTCGCCCATAGTGCCTGCAAAGTAGTCGAGGAAGTGATGCACTTCGACTTGAACAAAGGTGGCCGGAACAGTTTATGGACGGAGCTCTGTGCTCACCTGTCAAAAAGCTAAAAATGACGTCTTCTGGAACGCTCTCAATCTGCTCTCAATCTGCAATTCTCAATTCTCAATTCTCAAATCAATTCTGCTCTCAATCTGAACCTAATTCTGGGGGTGTCGGGCCGTTAAAGGAGACGAATAAATATTGAAAACGTACGCGATAAGCCACCAACGTTAATACGGTTTTTTTTTTCTGCGGCGCAACTTATTTGCACGAATGTTGCAAAAATATTTCGTGCACTTCTTGCCTCGCATGCTCGCAATGCAAATTTGATACCGGTGGCGAAGGTATTCGGGAAATGCCACTAAGTGACAATAAATGTACGGGGCACATCTCTTTAATCATACAGGACCTACGTATAACAATTTAAGGCATGTAGCTGCATTTTCGGCACGCCAAATAACACTAGAGCAGCTTCACCTTTTCTAGAAACTGCATACTTAATCCATTTCTTTTTTCACCCAGGTGCGTTAAGCGGGAACTCAGTGTAAGGCGTATGCCAGGCGTCTTACCTTGCCCATGATTTACACAAAATCACGAAGCAGTGCGGCATTATTGTTGATCTTGCTCAATCAAAGTACTTTTGCTCCTTTTTTTAGTTGTATAAAGTGCACACCCGTGCTAACGTCGCGGCGCGCCGAGCACACGACCGCAAAATGTGGCGCAGATGGGGTAACTAGTCGCGCCATAAGGCTCGTAGTGACAGAAATATGAGCTAGAACAGGCGCGCTGGCGTTCTGCTCGCTGGCTAGGTCAGTAGTAAAGTAGGTCGTGGTTTAGAAGAACGCGCTTTCTTTGAAATTTACTCTCAGTAAAGGCAAGTAGAGCGTAGTAAATGAAGACACAAGAAACTCCAACCGATAAACGTGTTCCACGCACAATTTACCGCTATCGCCTGACGAGTTTTTTGGCAAACATGGAACTGTAAGCACGGAGGTCAAACAACTGTCATCTAATCGCCGTCCTCCTCCTCCTCCTCCTGCTGCTGCTGCTGCTCTTGGGACTCTCTTGCAGTGGCGCCTACAACATCTGCAACAGCTGCTGCTGTTCTTGCGGTGGCTCTTGCAATAGCTGTTTCATGCACCTGCTGCTGCCGCTGTTCTTCTTGCTCTAGTTGCACCATCGGCTCACCCGATAGCGACTGCCACGGCTTCTGCAAGCTATCCACGGGGGGGGGGCCTCCACCAGCGCCGCCGCTATCGGCTGCGACGCCATCGTCGCAGTCAAGGACGCGGTCGTTGTGCTTGTGCAAGGCGCTGCTGACGACTGCGCATATTACGGCGGCTGCTGTTTCAATCATACAAAGACATTGCAGCGTCCGCCATGGCTCGAGCTCAAATTGAGCCAAGAAATAAGCAAGCATTCGGGCAGAGGGCACGCGTAGTCATCAGTCTTGCTGTTAGTCCTGCAGTGTACGTATCGGTTGCTCTTTTCTTTCGCGCTCTATGAGCCGTGGCCCAGCATATCCTGTTGCCACGGGAATGACATCGTCCATTATGACAACCACAACACGCTAGTCTAAGGCAAACACGCAAACTAAGGCAAGCAAAGCGCTTAACATCCTGGAGGTCCTATCACGTAGGCACTGGGGCGCCGACCGAATGTGCCTGTTGCGTATTTACCGCTCTGTCGTGCACAGCATTCTTGACTACGGTTGCACAGTTTACGGGTCAGCAAGGCAGTCGTACATCAAACGTCTTGATCCCACACACAACCACGGACTGCGCTTAGAAACTGGCGCGTACAGGACCTCCCCGCCGTATGGGCGTCTTGCGCTGGAGTTTGAGGTATAGTAGCGGCGCCTGGTGGCGGTGAAAAACGTCATCTGGGTAGTACCAGCTTGGATAGTATTGAGCCCTAGCTGTGGCGAAGCACGTTTCTAGCCCGCGTTTTGCGTCGATTCGCACTCTTTTCTGCTTTGTTTCGAGTGCGAAAAGGTCGTCACTCCCACAAATGCTCGTCACTTCTCACAGACCATGGCGACCAGGCTGCGAGCTGGCCGCAGCCTATAGTTATACGAAAACGGACTCTCCGTGTGCCGTGGGACGTAATGCTGGAAGCAGAAGACATAGGCGACGCCGATCCGGAGAAACCTAGCTCAGCCTCGAAAAAGCGTCACCGTCGTTACTGCTGCGTCGTGGGCTGCCATGAACAAGAAGGCCTGAATCCCAACATCACATTCTGCCGTTTTCCTTCAAGGCCTCACGAAGTGGAGCGTCGGGCGCGCTGGATAACTGCAGTTCGTCGCGCTGGATAAGCGAAATGGAAGACCGACATAGCAGCAGGCATGGCTGGTGATTCATGATTCGAGACCCGGCCACAGCGACAATTGACAATTCGACCGGTGCGAAGTGGTAAAGTGACCAGGTGTGTGCAAATGACCACAAATGGTCGGGCTGATTCGGTGACAATTCACTACCCCACTACGAGCAGCTCAGGTTAGAGAGTTGAATGTGCTCATCCTTGACCTCAAGCCAGCACGTTGAGGCAGCACAGCAACGTAGTATTGATTACAGCACATCGATGTTCGAGCGCTGTCATTAGAAGTTACATCAAGCGAGCAGCGCACAAGCTCGCGCTGCAGCGCGATTCGCACGTACGTACGTTACTGCGAGCTTATATGCATTGCATCAGTTATTTATCAATTGCTAAAGGGACAGATGGCCGCTACTACAGCGCAGGCATAATTAATTGTCTAGCGGCATGCAGTCAACAAAGATTGCAGGAGACCTGCCGTTTCGCGGCATGTCTAAAGACCGCTGCCGTCGCGGCGCGTACGATCGTGCGCTTGAGCAGTTCGTACACCGCGGCATGCTGAAAGACCGCTGCCGTCGCGGCGCGTAGCATCGTGCGCTCGAGCAGTTCCGTACACATGTCTGCTTATCGCTGCTGTGAATTGATTTATAGAAAGCATTTCCTCGCGTTTGTGCGCCTGAATCTAGCAGCGTGCAAACCTTACCTGAAGTTCAACTTCGCACGTGCGTGACTCGCTTCACTTGCGATTGACACTGCGCTAAAACTTCGCCACTTATTTCTTGAACGGCGTACACGCAGTCGGCGTTGCATAATTTCTTGCCTTTACGCAACATACCACCCATGGAAAAATCTTCGGCGCCCGATATTCGCTGCAAGCCGTGGTACAACACAACCGAAAGTGGCGGGTCCATATTGTAAACGTGCTTCCCGAAGCAGACGACCGAGCTTGGTACTACCCAGTTTCGGATTGAAGGCGCTTTTTAGCACCATTTTTGCAGCGCCCTCTGGGCAACGCAAGAGCCCCATGCCGAGGACCTGTATGCCGAGAGTAAAGAACCCTGTTTGGAGCACCGAAGAGCTTTGCTCACAATCTCATACGTGCTTAGAATCAGCTCTACCTCCACACTCTTGTTACCTACACCACATACAGAATACACTATGCCAACAAACCACACAGCGTGAGACCAG
This sequence comes from Dermacentor silvarum, assembly GCF_013339745.2. Taxonomy (NCBI): domain Eukaryota; kingdom Metazoa; phylum Arthropoda; class Arachnida; order Ixodida; family Ixodidae; genus Dermacentor; species Dermacentor silvarum. Next base: position 38,789 of record NW_023606959.1, on the reverse strand, counting down.
TTATCCTTCGATTTGAAGATATGTACCAAAACTACAATGTTCCAAGCGAGGCTCTCAAGGTCGCCGAAACATCGAATAGACTGCCCCCGTGGTATGATTTCGCACATTTTTGTGATCTTACTCTGACATGCCACAAGAAAAAAGAAACACCGCTTGAACACATAAGGCAAGATTTCTCAGAATTACAAGAAAAATACAATGACTACACCGAGCTTTACACTGACGGTTCCAAGACAAAGCAACATGTCGGAAGCGCAGTCGTATCGGAACACTGGGAACACTGTCTTAGGTTACCACAGTTTGCTTCGGTTTTGACAGCCGAAGCATATGCCCTGCTCATGGCCTTGAAAAAAAATAGTTACAGGAGAGTATAAAAAAGCAGTTGTCTACACAGATTCCCTCAGTTTACTTAATTCCCTCCATAGCAAGTCAGAGTGCGAACCCTTTCTCGGCTGCATCTTGAAAATACTCAGCAAAAGTGAAAAGTATTGTCAAGTAATTCGTCTCTGCTGTATTCCAAGCCACATGGGAATACCGGGAAATGAAAAGGCGTACAAATGCGCAGCAATGGCTGCCCGTGAAAAATCACAGATATATATCTTCCATCCAAGGACTGTGAACGGGTGGTCCGTGCTGCGATCACCTCAAAGTGGCAACAGGATTGGGGCTGTCAAGTAAACAACAAGCTTCATGGAAGTTTCATGGAAGTTTTTCTATGTCGCATTCGCATCGGACATACATCTCACACATAACTTTTTATTGAAAAATTAACAAGCGGTTTGGATCACTGCCAAGAATCCCAAACTATGAATCACATTTTAATAACATGTCCGGCGTTAGAGGAAGAAAGACAGAAATATTTTTATGAACTTTACAAAACACTAACACCACTTCATCCATCCCTGATCCTAGCGGAAAATGCACTTGTATCTCTAGGCGATGTTTTTAAGTTTTTAGATGAAACAGGGTTCTTAAACAAATTTTAAAGTAAATGATCTTTGTTCCTTGAAGCACTTTTATCAAATTATATATTTTCAACGTGTGCATGGCGCATCATAGCCTTAGTTGCTTTTGCCCCACAAAACCTCACATAACTAACACGCTGGTCAAAACCCTTCGGGTAGCCCCAACTAACATCGCACACAAGTACATCTGCGGCGTACTCTCATGAACCTTCGTTTGGTTATTTCTGCCCGCTTAAAGTCTATTTTGCCTCCACCGTCCCTAAACCCCAATGCTTTGAAAAAATCAGCCCCGTTGTTTTGCTTAAGCCCATTACAGAAAAGTATGAGGTGTTCAGCCGTTTCCTCTTCCTCTCCACATGCACCGCACAACGTATGTATACCTTGGTACTTGACTCGGTACATCTTAGTCCGCAATGCTCGCGTCCTGGGTTCATTTAAAAAAGAGCCTCCCCTAGAATTATCATAGATATTCGCTTTGGCAATTTCGTGCTTGAAAGTTCTGTATGTTCCCAGTGCTGATTTCGTCTGCATCCCTGTTTTCCTAGACCCCGCGTACAGTGCCCCCGCGTACAGCGCCCCTTGCGGCACCGGCGCGCTTTGGGTACCGGTTTCCGCGGCCGCTTTTCACACCTCCCAATTCTAGCCATCCTAACATGGTGCGTTGTCAACAATGCGACTGCTGTGACGCCCAGGGTTGCTTGCTGCTAGATTTTGTCGCACACGCCGCATAAATTATTTTAATGTAACGAAAAAGACATGCACGTTATAATATAATTGACCTCTCTTTATTAGGACCAAGTAATACGTGCGTTTTATGATTTAAAGACGTTTTGAAGTTTAAATTTGTTTTTGAGTGGGGGGGGGGGGGAGGACAACGGCGGTTCCCTATGCATGGCGTACGCAAACAGCTGTTCGCAGCTGGGTGCTCAGCGCTGCGTGTTGTCTCATGTTTCTTCTATGTGTCGCTCTGCCTGCGCTACACCAAATTGCAAGATGACCTTTCATACAGCTACCCTCACCGCATATGCAGTGTTCGGCATTCGGCAGCAGTGACGTCGTCATGTCAGCGCAACGAGATCCTCGGGCTACCCGTGCTCAGCGTCCGCTTCTGGAGAAATGGTGTGTGTATATCGCTCGTGATTCGCATAAGCGGTGCCTGCTCCTGACCATATCCAAACACAGTAACAATCGCCAACCCGAAAGCCCACGTCTGCCCCTGAAGGAAGCCGCAAATGATCTGTGTGTGATACTGAACGTGGAATAGAAATTGTGTTGTGAAATTCAACCTCGGCGCTAGCCTGCCTGTTCATCCATCGCGGCGCGTGTGCTGTGATTATATATAGATGTCCTCTCTGAATATTTCTAGAGGCGCAAAAGCAGACACATCAATTTTTTTGAAGAGCTACCGTCATTTGTGCAGAACTTGTGCATGCCTTCATAGCATTCCTAAAGACACGCCTATCGTCTACTTTGTTCTGTGTCTCGCGCTGTTAGTATACTCTGAACCTCCAACAAGAAGGCCATATCAGTACGTATTATGCATAATGCAGGAACGTAGGCCCACGGCATGCTGGCAGGCGCACTTGCCATAGGGTTTCCCCCCTTCCTTCACACCTCTCATGGTTAGCCTGTATGGTGCAAAGAAATATCATTAGTATATTATTATCACTGTTATTAAATTTGATAGTTCCTTCACCGTAATTTTTAGCAATCACTCAGATTTCTTAAGCTAGTCATGTGTTTAACCAGTATCAGATCAACATTTCTGAAATATGCTAATGGGGAGCACATGCTGGACTACGAACATGAACACCTTTTAAGATGATCATAAGGCGCACTAACATCTGAAAGCTTATTGAACATGCCGAGTAAATGCTGGTTGACAAGCAACAAACCGAAGTTACACAAAAAGGAAAGCCAATAACTAATTGTGTCCGTACAGATCCCAACGGGTAACGCATCCATCTCTGAAAGCGTAATGGTGGACATGCTGACACAAGAGGCTCCCAACGTTTTTAGATCTACAGCTTCCTCTACAATGTACGCCCAGACGTCTTGACATCTGTGCGTGTATTGTAGCGGAAAAGGGTAGCATTCTGTGCAGTTGTGATGATCAGCTGGTTAGAGAAATTATGGAAGCTGTAGATCTTAAAACGCTGGGATAAACCTGTGGCACCATGTCCTCCATCAGAGATAGATGCGTTTCCTGTCGGGAAACACACATTAGTCCTTGTTTCTCCTTTTTGTGTATCTTCGGTTTCTTGCTTGTCAGCGAGCATTTACTCGGCATGTTCATCAAACTTTCAGTTGTTGGATCATCTCGGTTTCCTTCTTCATCCTATGTGTTCTCTGTTGTCGTTTGCAGCGAGGCTATTCTTAATTTTACAAGGTACACAGAAGCATCATAAGGGCCATGAATGTGACTTGTTGCAGTCTAAAAATTTTTTTTATTTAGGCAGTGTTGCAAGAGCGTACAGTGCGAAGCAGTAAGAACAGGTTTCACTAACTTCTAAGTAAAAGTTTATTGTGAAAATTGTTTATTGTGAAAAAAAGTTTATTGTGAAGCCTCGAAAAAGCCAGTGCTTGATGAAACCAAACATAATCTAAAACAGGTGAGAGAGAAAATGCAAATAAATATACACAAGTCTAAGAAAAAAAAAACAAAATCATTGTGACCACCAAATGCGTATGCGACTACCTTCCAAGAAACTCAGTTTTTGTTTTAATGACATGGACCTGGAAGAGTGTGCTTGCGTAAACGAGCTGTCCATATGTCTATTGGAAAAAGAACCATGTTTCTTGAAAGGTGCTAGCAGGCACGATTGGCAATTGCACTGATTGTTTTTTTTTTTCGTGCATTTGGATTTTGTATTTTCTTTGTTATGTTTTAATTTCTTTGGTTACATCAAGCACCAATTTTTTATCTGGCCTTCTTGCTGTACTTTTTTTTTCTGGCAGACTGTATAAATCTCCTCATTTTCACAATAAACCTTAGTTGGCAGTTGTGATATAAAGGTTATAAACAGGAATAAGGTGCCTCAGAAAGGCCTCCCAAGGTTTCGATATGCCCTCTTTTTAGTTGGAAGCTGGCACTCATCCCTGTCTGCTGTCCTCCTGTTGATACTGCTTCATGCTGATACTGTACCCTAGCAACATTTATGTGTGTGTGTGTGTCTGTGTATCATAGATTTGGACGTGAAATCATGACCTTGTGCAGGGGCATCATTCTCCTGTGCAGCCTCATGAATTCATTAACTAGTCCTTATGCTGGGCTCATGAGCCCACTTGTGCCTTGGAATATCTGCATGGCTATGGCCATGTGCTTCTAATTTGCATGTCAGTCTCCCGATTTCCCTGACAATCTTGTGTGATCCCCAGGCCCTGGCAGTTTCTGGTGAATTCATGCAGGCATGAAGGATGTTGTCTGCAAATTTGCACTACAAGTGCTTCTTTTGATTGCTTTTAGTTCAGCTTCTCTGGGTATAGGATGTCCTGGAATGGTCCCTACTTGCGTGGTATTTAATTTTATGTAGTGCCATACTTCTGTTACACAGTTATTCTGTGTGCCTGATGTCTGTTGGTGTCTTCATGATTAGCAACCTCCTCTGTGTGCTTGGCAGTTGCATATAGTCTCCTCGCCTAATTGTGCCCATATTGCACGGTATTGGCTTATTGTGTGTCGAGTTCAGGTGCTCCTGAGGTTGTGTTTCTGAAGGGAGGTTTATTCGTCTTTGCAGCTCAGTTCCGAGCTCTTGAGGCAAAGAATTTGTGCCGCAGGCTGCACCTCTATTCTGTATAGGTGCTTTTGTCCGTGCGCTCTTTCTCGTAGAAGTCTTCAAGCATTGTAAAGTTGGAAAGACCTGTCAGTACCTGTATGGCTGTGTTTGACGAGTTGTCTCTTTCTGTGCGCTGCTGGTAATTCATACCGTACAATACCTTGGACACAAGTACAGCATCTTCGGTCTTAGATAATATCTGCTTGTCGACCCCCAATGATTTTGAGATTATTCTTTTCACCAGGTGTAGAATTTGGGTCCAGGCGTGGCATAATTGTTTCTCCCACATGCTGGTTCTGCCGTCTTGGTCTTATAGTAGCTGAGGATTTGGAGATGTTGATTTGTGGGTATATTTGTCCAGCTATGTAAAGCACAGTGTGCAACTTGGGGTAGTTCTTCATTCTAGTCATATTTCCAACGTCGATGTCAGCTGACTTATCAGAAAGCAAGTCTGCAATGTTGTCGAGAGCTTGTTGCATCGTTCTTGATTTCTGTGTGAGATCGCTTTCCCATAGACTGTAGTACTTCTTGTAGGATGCCCGTAATGTTGGTGTGGGTGGGCCAAATATACCTCGAACTCTCATCTGAAATTTTCTGTCTTTCAAAATTGTACGGTTGAACGTAAGTGCTCTACCACAAATTTTCTGGTTCCGCGTTTCTCCTATTAGAGTAGCATAAGGTAGTGTATTAAAAGCCATCGGGATGCTGATATCAATGGTTTGCAACATATTTGCACGTAGTGCAGGAGCACTAGCAAATTCAAGTTCACTAGCAACCAGGGACTTGTCCGTTGGTCAGGGTCTTGCCTGGTTTCAGGATTGGTACTACTATACCTGTGTTACTACACTGCCAGATCATTCTTGCAAACTATAATGTTGGAATGTATCCTTTCACTCGAGTGTAGCGAGTCAATTTAATGATCACTTATTTGTGAACCAGCCTGGCTTCTGGGGGCACTTGCGAAACGCAGTTATTCAAATGCTCTATGTTCATTGTGTTAAAGGCTATGGCAAGGTACAGCAAGAATGCTTCATCTTCGAAATGAAAGCAGTTGCCATTGATTCCTCTGTGATCCTCTGGACAGCAGCATTTCTTTGAAGCCATTTTCAATACATTGTTAGCAGCAGCAGAACATCCTGTCATGTTCCAGTGCATTAAGCAGTTCCTTAAACAATAATGCTTATTGCTTTGCCTATATATCGATAATATGCCTGATGGCTTTTCATCTACTGTGCAAAAGTTCATCGATGATTGTGTGATAAACAAAGTTCAAGGTGCAATGACATATCATGTAATGCACATTGCTTTTTCGATTATTGTGTGATATATTGGTAGGTTGCCATTTCATGCTACTTTGCAGCACAACGTGGACAAACTAAATTCATGGTGCACTATATGGCTTATAAGTATGAATACTTCGACGAGCAAGCGCACGACTTTGCTACTAGGAAAAGCTCTCCAGGGCTAGTGTATAAATACTGTTCCTTTGATAAATATTTGGGTGTTCTTCTCACTTGCTCATTATGCGATACTTAACAGCCTGCCAGCTCTACATCTCTACATTCGGCTGCCTTTGCCATCCTTTGTGCGCCTCTTAAAAGTGTGAATTGCCTTGAAAATTTTAATTAGGTCAGAGCTTGAATATGCATCCATAATAAAAATTCTCATTCAGAAACACTGACAAATCGTTTATAAACGTTACAAAGCAAACCAGCTCGTCTTATTCAATCAAAATTAATTTATATTCTGGGGTTCTACGTGCCGTAATCACGATCTGATTATGAGGCACGCCAAAGTGAAGGATTCGGGATAAATTTTGACAACCTGGGGTTCTTTGCTGTGCAACAGGTGGTTTTGCACTTTGCACCAGTTAAAATGTGGCCGCAGCGGCCGGGATTATGTCCCGAGACTTCGTGCTTAGCAGCGCAATGCCATAGCCACTAAGCCTCCACGACGGGTACCATTTTATTTTTGCCTTTTACATCAGGCAAGGCAGTGTTCGCTGTAAAGGAGGCTCTGTCTACAAAGTTTTGCTGATCGATACTCTCTTCATTCTTTCATAAGCAGTATTACACAAAGCCTTCTAATAATGTTTCTGCTGCTTACTGCCCCCACATATATGCCAGAAGGGACAACTCTTGAAGGTTTTCTTTCTGCTGTGTGTGTGATGAAGTAGTTATGTCTTTTGACTTTTTACAGAGTTTGTCCGGACGGGGTTTGTCCGGAAAGTAGTGAATTTAAAAAAAAACTTTATTCACAATTTCGACACATCAACCAATCAATATACCGCTTGTGCATCAATACAGCGTTTCCATCGACTCTGCCGCTCACTGAAGGCTCCCCGGAACGCAGAAGCTGGAATGCTCTTCAGCTGCCTCCTTAGGCCCTGTTGAATGGCCTGGACCGAGCCGTGGTGCCCTCCTTTCATGACCCTTTTCAGTCGGGGGAAGAGGAAGTCTGAAGAAGTGACATCTGGGCTTAGGGTGGCTGGGGAAGCTGTTTGATGCCATGTTTGGTCACGAATTCCATGACAGCAAAGGCGGTCTGGCTCGGCGCACTGTCGTCATGGAGCCTCCATGATTCTGGTCCCGACCGTTGCTCATCTTAAACTTGCTCTTTTCCACCCCGAAACAATTTTTGCCACTCAAAAACACTTGATCGACCCATCGCTTCACTCCATAAGCAGTCTTGATCATGCCATGGTTTTCACTCGCAGTTTCACCCAGTCTGACGCAAAACTTCACCGCATAGTGCGCTCTGACAAACGATTCATTGTGCAGATGACAAGGCACTTTGAAAGGGGTTCACCTTGAAAGGGGTTCACTAGATCTACACTGCGCGAAAGCTTGGACCCAAGTAACGCAAAATGTTGCCATAACGTTCTCTGAATGTGCACAAATGTCGGCGTATAACGTTGCCTACATGCTGCTAATGTCCTCTTTTTTGATCGCCACACAACGTTGGGTCGTAACGTTGTGGCAGCGTTGAGCAGCACATTCACGACGTTAGCATAACGATAACAGAACTTCCTGGCAACGTAATGTGGATGTTGCCTTTGTCACTTGAGCTTTCAGGCAACGTACGTATGTGACGTTCAAGCAACACTCAACTGACATTGCAGAATATTTGTAGACATGCATAACAGCAGTGCTGTCAGCATGACACGGCTGACAGCACCGCAAACCCTTAAATTTATATTTGCTTGACAGATAATTTACTCTAGTAGTTTTCATGTTGCATATGCATGAAAATGTGAAACAAGAATTAGTGAAAAACAGCGTTTATTACGTATATATCTTCTGTAGTTTACCAAGATATCTGTGTACCTTACCTTGTGGTAAGGTACACTATACACGTAAAATAATGCTGTTTTCACCAGTTCTTGTTTACATTTTCATGCATATACGACATGAAAACTACTAGAATGCATTATCTGTCAAACAAATATAAATTTAAGGGTTTGCGGTGCTGTCAGCCGTGTAATGCTGACAGCGTTGCTGTACGGGCAGCTCATCTGTCTTGCACTATATATAGTACCAACGCGCCCTAAGCCAGAATCTTTAAAGTGTTTCACATGGTGGTTTGCCTGACTTGTCTTGCTGTTGTCCATAGCACAGCATATAAATGCTAACTGCAAGTAAAAGTGCACAATGCAAAGCTGCGAAGTGGTTCATAAGAACAATTTCTCATTTTGGCTATAACACCAAGAGAAGCAGCATGCACGTCCAATGTGCAGAGGTTCTCGTATAAAGGTTCTCGCAGCAGGAAAGTAAATATATTCCACAAATGTTCATTTCCTTAAACATATCATTTAAGCTTAGACCACAGAAAAAAATCTGTCTTTGCTTCCGACTTACTGCTCTAAAAATCATGTGTCGGTAGCTGCATGTGCTTTCAAGAAAGTGTATAACAGCCAACATCAGCTGCTAAGACCAAACGCTAGTATGTAGGAATTGTTTGTGCAGGAGGAATGTGGTGGTTGAATATGCACCCATGCATATGCATTGGTCCACCTTAAATAATAGTGAATGCCATAGACAAACCTGGTTATAATCTCAAACCATGCATTTATTTACTGTCTGCTTACATCATCTTGGCAAACAAGTGACACATAACAGTAACTTAAACACTGATAACACACTGATAACACACTTAAATATATTTTCTATTAAACATCAAGGTCTTCTATCGCATATTAAGACTCTACTAACAGCTACAACTACAACACAATATATTTTGCTTTCCCATGTAGGTCAGACTTCGAAATTTTTTGCTTTGTGTCGAGTTCCCTTATTTCAATGGCAGAACACAATTTATACTTCTTAATAACAGCACAAATACTGTCCTCCATCACTTTGTAATGTACAACACAACACAGTAACACTGCGGTTGGATACTATCTCCTGCCAAGCATCCAGCCGGTCTTTTTGCCTAAGCTTGCAGACATGGCAGCAAGCGTGAAGTAGTCAACACAGCCCAAGGCGTAGAGTAACAGAAAGTCATCCAAGCACTGACTGCCAGCCATCACTTTTGCAGAGGATGGCCAGCAGCACAAGTGATGCACACATGCCTCCCTCGGTAGCTTCACTTGCATCCAGACCTCACTGGTTTCCAAGTCAATAATGCGGTAACCTGCAGAGACATCAATTACATCAAACTATAAAGTGCCATCTGAAACACTGAAGTAAGCCATGTTTACTGTGAAAACAGGCTATAAAAATGCTTACAAACAACTTAAGCTTCGCATAACTGTGAAACAAACAATAGTGACTTTACACAGGAGAATAATGCAAAACATCAAAAAGCAAATTTCAGTAAAACCTAACCATTATAGCTATAAGTTTGGATACAAGAGCAAGGAAAGCACAATAAACAATACCCACAACTTCCTTTATTGCGCTAAGCAGTTCAGACGTTAGTATCAATATATTCCTTTAACATAAAGCTTCCTTGCAATACCACGGCTGCTTGTTACATCCAGTTCAGTCTTTGAAGAAAACAAAAATTAACAAATGATGTGAATGCTCTACCACGGTACCAAAACCACATTTCATTCGTGATGAAAGAAAGTTCCAATGAGTGAGTGATAAATTTGACTTGGTACAACATATTGGTGAATTGCAGCACAGATATTGACGACAGAAAAGACGAGACAATAGACGTGTGCTGACTTCCAACAAAAAGCTTTATTTTCAGCGACCCATGTTTATAGCCGTCACTCATCACATTGCACACGCGCAATTCACACCCTTAGGTAGGTCAACTCTGTCTGATAAGTGTACAGATGCTGACACACATAGAGCCAAGTCGCGCAATCTTTTCAGCTTCAATAATTTCACGTGTTAGTTGATCACCGTTACTGCTGACAACAGTACACCGAGCAAACAATGGTTCACTGGCACACGAACTGCAACAACATGCAAGCCAACTGTCATGCACGTTTTTCTTGACATTATAGAGTGTTCTCTCAGCTGGTCATTGATACAGCGTCCTGTTTGGCCTATGTACTGTTTACCACAAGAAAGAGGGGTACAGTAATTCATGTTGCTAACATAGGTGACGAACGGATTTTTGTGCTTTTTGTTACACTTGTGTGCTGCCCTGAAACATTTCCTTTGATTACACAACTTTATAAGCTTCTGAGGTGCAAAGAAGACAACTTTAACTTTGGAACGATCTGCAGTTTTCACGATATTGTGAGACAGCTTATGAATGTATGGTATGACAGCCACTTTAAGTCGGTCAGATACTGGAGTGATCACATGGCAACCACTCGGTGCATGCGCTTTTCAGAGTAGAGGTCATGTGGTCACTGCATCTGACAGACATAAAACTGGCCGTCATACCCTACATTCATAAGCTCTCACAATATCAAGAAAATTGCATATCATTCTAAAGTTGTGTAATCAAAGGCAATGTCACAGCACGCCACACATATGCAACAAAACACCAAATTCCGTTTGTCACCTGTGTTAGCAATGTGGTTTATTGTATCCCCCTTGTGGTAAACAGTATATAGGTCAAATGGGACACTGCATCAATCACCGGCTGAGAGAACACTCATACAATGTCAAGAAAAATGTGCGTGACAGTAGGCTTGAATGTCATTGCAGTTCGCGTGACTGTGAACCGTCGTTTGCTCAGTGTACCGTTTCCAGCAGAAGCGGTGATCAACTAACACGTAAAATAATTGAGGCTGAAAAGATTTCGCGACTTGGCTCTGTGTGTATCAGCACACCTTCTGTACACTTGTCAGACAGTTTACTTTCTTCCTAAGGGTGCGAATTGCGCATGTGCAATGCAGTGACTGACAGCTATAAACATGGGCTAGCAAAAATAAAGCTTTTTGTTAAAGAGTTGCCGCATGTCTCTCGTCTTAACTCTTGTGTTGTTGCCTACATCTGCACAGCAATTCAGTGCCTGAACGACCAGCTACAACTACGCTACAGGTGTTGCATATCGGGAGAAGGGTTGAATATTGCTCTACACTGCAAAAGTTGCCGTTGCTATCCGCGGATGACGAATACGGAAGTTCTGGCCTTGAAAAAACCAAATTAGAACGCGAGCTTTTGGAAGCGGTGTTAATCGAAAATTCTGGACCTGATAAGTAGGTTAGCGCCACTTCACAGGCACTTTTAAACAAAGAAATGCAACTCATGAGTAGCCACAAATAAGCTGGTTTGTTAATTCTGCTTTTGTTTCTTCTTAGGCTACCTAAACGCGAAAAACTTTGTCACTCGATTCAACCGCTCGGCCAAAACCAAGCATGAGAAGATGATTTTTTTCTCCTCAGGGGTACCACATTTCGAAAGATATGCATCAAATGCATCTGAAAAGTTAATCATTTCGGTGCAATACATGCATTGTTATAAACATTACAAAAACTTGAAAACATGTGAATGATACTTACTACCCACAGCTTCCAATTTATCGGGGCTCAATGTCGGCTTCTCAACAGCATTGCCGTCCTTCAAGCACCGACAAGGAGCCCCTGTGATACTCCTACACCAAGCGCCAGGGCTCCCCACATCAGTTATGTCAGTTTTTTGCAGAACAGGGAATCCCGGCGATGGCACTGGAGCAGGCCCCAGTTATCGTTGCCAATGTATACAACATTTCCTAGGTGTACCTGCAATAAAAGATGGCAGAGACACATTAAGACAGCTTGCGTGTGGGAACGTGAAAGCACCTTTAGTCAACCAAATGGCTGCAATGTGACGTGCACAGTGTGACACGCACTAGGCACACCTTAAGTCAGCCAGAACCAAAGAGCTGCCGTGGTGTAAGGGAAGCGTGCTCCTTTCACACTCCAGGTTCTATTCCTACCCAGTCTGCACAACTTTCTTATTAAAGCAATTAATTTGCTTTGTTTACATGAACCTACCTAAATTTCACATTACTCCAAGCGTTTTGATGTGCTTTTATTGCTTGTGCAATAGGCCATCGGTTTTATGTCAATAAGTGCTGGTAGCAAAAAGAAATATGTCTAACCGTGCGATAAATGTAACCGGAAATGGCAGGTACGTCCAGTGGCATTAGTGTGGGGGCTGCACACAAAATTATATAGCTTACCCTGTTTCAAATTTATTTTAAAGAGCAGTTTCAGTGAGCCCAAGTAGAGTCTTTCAGCTTTTTGCAGTGCAGAAACAGGTACAGTTTGTGCCAGCCAACCAGATGAAGAGCTCTCCTAGTAACTGTCTCTAATCACCCTCTCAGCAATTAGTGGTAGCCAAAGTATAGCTTGTATCTCTACAACTGACACATGTCCCATTTCCTTAATGTGGTATTCGTCACTGATTTTGATGGTCAATTGGTTGCCATAGAGGAACAATCGAAATTTGGCGCGCAGCACCAGTCGTGTCAGTGCATTGTCAAGTGGCACGAACATATTTCTCCCTTGAGTGAATTATGGTGCTCTCCTGGGCACATGTTGAGGCACCAGCCAGTCTGCCCCATGTACATTTGACTGAATATATACATGATCAAAGGAACAGACTATGACGAACACAAGACAAATTGACGAACACAAGACAAATTGGGTTGCATCTTTACCTCAGCAAGCCTCAATTCTCATGTGGACTGCTATGCACGCACATTTCCAGCGAAAAATAAAGTAGGCAGGATATGCACGACAGTTCACAAGTGAATTCAGAAAGGCGAGCAGGCAAGGGAGGTTTGCTTGGTTAAAGATACCACCAAATTTGTCTAGTGTGTATGAGAGGCAGCTCACTGTATTTTTTTCACAACTGGTCAAATGTACACAGAGCAGACTGGCCGGTAACTAAATGTGCCAAATAAGTTCCCATATTTCACTCAAGAGACCAGCTTGCTCATCCAGTTTGGCCGTGCATTGCCGCGATAGGACTTCAGGCTCAATTAAGATCATCTGTTTTCACCTACGGTGAAAAATTGACACGAGAGATCAGTGAGGCATACCACATAAACAAGACATGCAAGCCAGACCCCATGATCAATTCATGAAATAAAAGGCGTCCTTTCTAGATGACAAGTGATTGAAGTTAGTCTGCGCCCATATTTACTTTCCTTTTTACACAAATATCATTTATTGTGATTTTATGCCTTTATATTACAACTTACGCCTTCCCTCTGAACGAAATTGTGCACAACATAAGCACACATCCAGTGTTGCTATTTTTAATCCTTCCATCAAAATAAATGGTCAGTTAGCAGCAGTCATGTTGTATGGTACCCTTTTCCTCCCCATGTAAATTCTATCCTGAAAAGTTACATGAACTGACCGGCAAACTCATACGTACACTACAAATTTCACCTAGCAAACACGGCTGGTTCTTAGAAAATGCACAAATACGGTGATAGGTATCTGTTGGCATACTGTAGCAATAGTAAGTGCCAGTTAGCTTCAACACTAGACAGTTTTAGTATAGCATATGCAACTAATAGCGTACGCCTATACGCTATAGTACAGCGTACGCTAAACAGCACACATTTATTAGTTTTAGTTGGCCTGCGAGATCTTCCGATCTCAGAGGCCATATGCCATCGTCGCACCTATCTCTCGACTTCACTGACAGGTGGCGCTGATATATGTCGGTTTCCCTCGTTAGGCTTCGTGTCGTTCGAAATGAGAAGCGATCTCGAAAACTCCACAAGGTTAACCATATTACACTGTTGTCAAAGCGGCCTGACGGTAAGCGAAAGTTGCTTACACAGTCATTTTCTACGAACGAAGCGAATTCTGCAAAAGCCACGCCAAATTCAATTCGAAGTGGGCAGCGGGGACCACCGCCATGTTTAACGTAAACTACGCAAACCACGCACAGACGGTAATGCTAAATCTGAGAAATAGCATGCATACGCTAGAGGTCGGATAGCGTTCTGCACATGCGCAGTGATGACCCACTATTTTATATCGTACGCAATGACATAGCGTACGCTAAACTAAAACTGTCTACTGCTGCAATACTTCAGCTGTCAGGCATCTACAGTGCTTATGACACCACAGAAGTGTAAGTGCACAACAAAAACAAGTGGCGCATCAACCATAAATTTGACTTGAGAGTAGTGACAACATAGACCGTTTCGTGTAGCTAAAACACTAGCCAATATGTAGAAAGTATATGCACAAGTATACATACCTATAGATATTTGCCTACCTAACTTAAAACTAAGAGTTGCAGTGCATATGATGCTTATTCTAGACACTGGTATTTTTGACAAAAATACTCTTAGAATCAGATATAATGCTTTTTCAATTCATCCAGCCAGTAAATGAAGTCGTACACATATCATTATAATTTGGACTTGCAGGTTGAACATATTCTGACCTGAGCAGCGCCAAGCAGAATGAATAGACCGAATGCCCACTGTGCTGACCAAATACACAGGATGAAACAGAAAATATGGAAAGGGACCCCAAAGTATTAGAAATACTTCTTGACAGCTGTAGAATTAGGGCTTGTTGGTTGATTGTCACTATTAAAATTACACTAAAGCCAATAAGACTGTTCTGTATGGTGTAGTTGAAATCAAATTCATTTGACGAGCAACATTGCAATAACCAGCAAACATGGCAAGAGCAAGCAGACATGTGCGAAATAGTGTGCTTTTTTAATAATAGAGCATCAATACAATGAACTACCTACCAGTTAGCTATGTGTTCTATGCTGTATTGACTTGAAAAAAAGAGAAAAATAATGTAACTGGACATAGACTCGCAACTCCTACAATGCCTACTTGCATGAAGGGGGATAGCTTGCCAAGAATATTAAAAAATGGGAGAGAAAAAAGCAGGCTTACTAGAAAACACTTCAGAACTGTAGTAACTGCAGCACAGTGAATACTGGCCTTAATGTATCATTTCAAGAAGTTTGAGCTCATCAAATGTGTATTTTCCAGTGGCTGTAATTCTTGGAACAAGACAGAAATAATCGTGAATATGAATGTTAAACAATGGTAAGCACACTGTGTGCTTACACCTATGACATATCTGGCCCATTACACTTTGAATTCTTATATGCGCAGAAGCTGCACAAGAGTGTAGTGTAAACACTAAAAATTCGGAAATAAAATCCTACAGCATAGGAAACAGTTTCAAAACAAGAAAACCAAAATGAAAAGTAATAAATAGTGTGTACTAAGCAAAATTAAAATGTAACTACTTTTATATAGAACACAATAAGGTGTGCATAACAGCTATGAACACAAATAAACAGCAAGTTGCATAAATATTTGGCCTATTTAGTAAGCTGTGTTGACTAATGTCGATTAACTTATCCACAAATGATACCAAGATGCTACTTTTTGGAACACGTACACTACATACATACCTGACCCGACCATCCAGATTATACGTTGCACTACGGCAGGCATAGCCAAGGGGTCTGGTGGCTCCTCCGTTATGTAGGCACTGTTATGGGTCACAGCCTCGCCACTATAAAATAAGTTCTGTGTTAACTTATAGCAGTGGCACACAGCTTTATAAAGCTGTCAAATTGTCTAGACATGCATGGAGCATCTAAATATAGTCACAAAAACAATGTTTGCATTATTGCAGGGTGGCAACAGAGCACAAAGTAGAAGTCACTGATGAATGTCTTGATAATGGGGACCCTTTGATCACAGTAAAATTATTGACACGCAGCAGCACATAGCAAAGAAATGTTTGTTTACAAAACAATTCATTTTTTTTTCATGACTCAGTTTAACTTTCCCCTGTCATGTTTAGTTACGTATAAGGTATGTCAAACATCTTGTCTTAAAAAGTAAGTTGGACTAGTAGCAAGCTGTGATTGCTTAAATTTTTTTCTCTAAAGCTGCCGTAAACCGAAAACTTCGTAAGCAGATATTATTTACAACGTTGAGGCAAGGAAACATGGCAAGGAACAAGTTTCCTTGGACAAGTAGATATGAAACAAGTTTCCTTGGACAAGTAGATATGAAACA
Organism: Dermacentor silvarum; assembly: GCF_013339745.2. Taxonomy (NCBI): domain Eukaryota; kingdom Metazoa; phylum Arthropoda; class Arachnida; order Ixodida; family Ixodidae; genus Dermacentor; species Dermacentor silvarum. The sequence goes on along the minus strand of NW_023606959.1, from coordinate 22,624 downwards.
AGTTTTCTTGCCATGTAAGCAAGGAAACGTCATTGCTATAAGAATCGGTAAAGAGGCAAATGAGTCATTATGCAACTTCAGGAGAAAAGCGGGAGCTCACGCGCCGCACGCACATGATGAACACGATTATTTTCGAACGTTATATTTCTCATCGGAAGAAAACGTTTATCAAGATTTTCAATTTCGCATCGAAGCAATAAACTTGCGTAACTAAGCGCTGACAACCAGCGTTCAGCAAGCATCAGCACAGGTATCACTGTTGTCGCGGGACTTCTATTTCATACGCTCGCGCACGCTATGCACACACGAGAAGCTCACACAACACGCGCGTAGTTAGCCAGCACGATTACTTACCTTTTGAATGGTACGACGCGGTCGCGAAGCACTCTCCAAGTTGCCGGTGCTGCGTCGACGATGTTACTCCTCGCATACATGCCGCTGCGTAGTGGACGAGCTGAGGCGCGCTAACATACATTCTTTGCGACGTCCACCCAACTTTCCAGAACGAGAACAAAGAGACCGCACTCCACGGCATAAAATCGTTGGGCCACATTTGCCTGGCGCGCCACGCATACGGCGAGTTTGCAGCGTGACACAAGGTATCTTCAGGCACTTCTGTGCACGCTAACTGCGACCTACTTCATAACAGCAAACACAAAAACACACGATCAAGCAAACGCGACGCTCGTAGCACCCCGCACATACGACCGCCATCACAGAACACGGAGGAAAAACAATAGCGCCACCTGCATACTTGTGAGAATGTTGTGGCCTCTTTGATGACAAAAATATTAACCAGTACACTCGCATACTAAAATTTTGTGCCGGGTTACACACAACTACGTATAGATGTTGCGAGACAAAATAACTGTAGAACAATCTATATTTTACACTATAGTTTGGCGTAGAAAGAAATTCTAAAACGTATTTTACCTTTGAATTGCTTCCGCCATCTGCAGCCAGCATAAGCATGGCCTTCGAGATCAGCTTCGATTATCCTTATCAAGCCGTCGCTGTGGCCTGATTTGAACGGTTGGGGCTGTCTCGAAGCTGTCTCGAAGCCAATCCATGACGTTTAGCGATGCTGCCTACTTTTCCTACGCCGTCACTTAGTTTTAGATAACTTTCTGATGTCGTGAACATGAATTGTTGCCTCAGGAATTGTTGACACGATATCGGAGGTACAGATGTGCAGTGTTCGATGTTTTCGTGTGCGTTGTAACTGTTTCAGGTGGAAAGGATAAAATCCACGAGGGTTGATAGCTCGTGTGGCGCAGGTTACACCGTATCGTCCGCATTTCCTTTCGTGTCGGTGTGTTGAATGTGCGCGGGTTTTACTCCTGTCGTCCGTACCTTCTGTGTTTATCGTGCGGCTCGCGAAGATTCCTCCTAAAAAAACATGTCTGCTGCGTGCATGTGTCCTGTGTGGTGTGTGAAACAAATGTGCGCTGGTGTACGGTGTGTTTGCAGCCCTATTGGTGGCTTATAGTCCTTTGCTCTAGTGCCGTTTCTATGATGTAAACTATACTTGAACTGAAAAAATGCACTGTTTTTTATATGAACAAGTAGATATGATCTGTGTGTATCCACTGTGCAGTGTGCATGTGTTCGTCATTCTTATGCAGCTCGTATCATGGGGCTTGTGCCTATTCATGATGGCCCTTGCTTAATGTTTCCACTTTTAGGGGCATGTGGCGTGCAAGCAGTCACAAAGTCTTGTGCATTTGGTGTGGAAGAAGGGAATACTTTTATGCGTAACTTTGTCACTATAGGTGAACCATTGCAACAATTAGCATTTTTTCCATGTGAATGCTTCTGCCATTTGATATAATTTGTAGCAGATCTTATCTGTGGAGAAGCATAATAAACATAATTTAACATGGTGTTCCTTAGAAGATATTAATTACTGCATAACCACTATACATCTCCATACCTCACTGTATGATAAAGATGAATGTTCAGTTGAAAATTACAATATCTTATAGTTGCATGAACGTATACATGCGAAATGCTACAGCAGCCTGGCATCACATTAATGTCAATATTGGTGACATCCGGCAACGTTCTGGGAACGTGCTGTTTTGTAACGTTGCTACATTGATACCATTTACACGTTAAATTGATGTTTACACGCAACGTTGACACAACGTGGGTGTCAGGACGTTGCTGTGACATTTATTTATGACATCACTTGAACGTACAGCTGGCAACGTACATTCAACGTTGAGGTTGGCTGTTTAACGTTGCCTGACATTTGTTACAATCAGGCAACGTTTACGCTACGTTCTGTGTTACTTGGGCGGAAGGCGTTCCCAAATCCTGACTGGGAGCTTACCACTATCCTTAAAAAGAAAAATGTGCATTCATTGCACTCTTCCGAAGCTAACTATGGGGCAGAAATTTCGAGGTTAACAAAGAAGCCCTTCAACAAGTTAAGGACCGCACAATAAGCGATGGAACAAAATATCTTAGGCGTAACTTTAAGAGACACGAAGATAGAAAACGGGGATACCTGATCTTCTAGCTGACACTAGGCGAAAAAAAGCAGAGCTGCACAGCTCATGTATTGAGTAGAGTACATAACCGGTGAACCATTAGAGTTACAGAAAGAGTGCCAAGGGAAGGGAAGCGCAGTCTAGAGGACGGCAGAAAACTAGGTGGGGTGATCAAATTAGGAAATTTGCTGGCGTAAGTTGGAATCAGAGCAAGTAGGCGTAACTGAAGATCGCAGGGAGAGGCTTTTGTCCTGCAGTGGACATAGAAATAGGCTCATGATCATGATTATGATGATACAACGGTCCTCATGCATTCGCTGTCGTACCCTCCCCGTGATTCCGTCATGGTCGTTAGTAGCATGGTAATTGAAGATTTTTTCATCCGATTCTCGTCATACCATCGTCGTCGCCATGCACAAGTCGTCATCCGACTGTCCTCACGCGGTCTTCCGCACGTCGTCGTTGTTATAGAACCGTCATTACTTCAGAGACATCATCCCAATGTCGACTTGTAGTCCTCGTCATACTGCCTTTATCGTTCCAAACGACATTGTTTTGACATTCCATCACCGTTCATTGCTTCGCCGTCCTACAGCAGTCATGCCGCCATGGTACTGACCGACCGGTTGTAAATTAGGCCTAGCTCGAAGTCTATTTATGTCCCATATATCCGAAGCAACGTAAAAATCTCAAATAACCTACATAATATAATTAAAGTTGCTCGAATACAAATCGCATTAGCGCCGACAGTCATCGTGAGATGGGCTCTCTCATAACGTATTTATGTTTCCGTTCGCACAGCGAACTTTTCAGCACTGACGTCACAGGTCCAGGCGCATCACTGCAAATGATTATGCTGCGCAGAAAAAAAAAGAGCGAAAATTGCCGCGCGCTGTCATATCTTCCGCATATGCAATACGCGATAAAAGTTGAAAATGACCATTTCCTTTTTTGTACCACTGGCTGTGCAACGCAAACGGCGTTGACGTTTCTTGTCTTTCTATCCAGCATCTGGGGACAAAAATATGACCAGTTAGTTTAACGTGCTAGCCATGGACTGAGCCTACCGGCTTGAGGGGTTATTTCGCGCGAAGATCATACCTACATCACACATGGTCAGCTGAAAACAATAGCTTTAAATGCGAAAACCACATCGACACATTCGTCGTCCTAAAAAATGTCCGTTGGAAGTTTACGGTTGTGTCCGGCTTTTCTGTCCGTCGTGAATCTGCGGTTACGTTCTTTTCACAATGGATTGACAACTAGCCCAATAACACACCTTTCTCTTGTAGAAATTATCAGCAGAACGCTCTTTTTGGATTCTTTTGGATTCTAAAAATGCATGCTTTGATCAGTGAAGGACAGCCTAAAAAAACATGTCTGCACATGGTTTATCAGTTACGAGCAGATAATTATGCTTCTAACGGAACTCTAAGCGATGGTTAACGGTTGCCTGTTAACATGTCTTTGTACGACACCGGATGAAGAACAAGCGCTAACTCCTGCTCTTGTCGTTCGCTGTTGGAGGGTCACACTCTTTCCCAATTTGAAAGCACTTTAAGTTGAAGCTACAAAGCCTACACAGCTGCAAACGTGGATTTATTGGTGAAGCATTCAAGAAGTCGCATGAAATCGCAAAAATGAAGAGTACATTTCTTTTTCTCAGAAAGGCCTTCCATAGCCCGTTATGGCTACGACACACAAATACCAAATGATGTGGTTTCCGTATAAGAAGACAATCTGCGTTGAGTCTGGTGGAACTTCTGGAATGGGATGGAGAATTTTCATGTTGCTGACGGGTTGGGCGTGCCACTGCTTCAGATTGTTGAGCACATAGAATTCATTGGTGAAACATTCAAGAAGTCGCATGAAATCTCAAATATGAAGAGTACAAATATGAAGAGGACATGCAATACGGTCATCGCAGGATATACTTGAAAACTAGTAGTTCAAACTTTCTATTCAAATGCCGCTCCATGGAGCAGCTGACGCTGCTTCAAACAAACGTTGCAGACTCATCGCAAGTTTTCTTCTACGGAAACCACATTATTTGCCTTCTTTGTGTCGTAATGACTACTCGTTAAATAATATATTGCGGGCGATTTCCTAGACTTACTTTTTGTGCAGACAGATTTTTCTTATGGAAAGAGTGAAGTGATAGAATACGATGATTGTTCCTGCAATACACCTACGGTCACTTCAGCAGATAATCGATGACTGTGCAGCATCCAAGCCTGTTTATGAAGTATTCAAGGTTGGTTAATTACCTACTTAGTAACTGATTTTATCGCCCATGTGCCTATGTCACTATTGAATGAGGCTGCAGTGGGAGGCTAAAACATTTTGCGTGCTTTCAAAAGTGTCCTTTGATAAGTTTTCTTTCGAGAAATATTTACTTTTTACCCGTGCATTCCGAAACGAGGCGCATGCAGAGCGCCGAAAATGCGGTGTATCCCGCATCGTTCAGCTTTTTTAAGCAAACACGTTCACTTCTATACGCGTCTCTTGAACTACAAATTTCATGCGATGACGATCGTCGCTTGTGACATAAGTACACGACAACTGATTGCATGCCACAGCAGGCCATTCTTGTGAGCTGTTTTGCGTCACCACAACGTCGAATTACTCGTGAACAGTGCTGCTGGCGTTCTTTATGTGCGCTAATGCGTCAACGCAATACAGCGCCTAAGTTTACTTGATCTGTTAGGAAATACAACAAAAAATTGGTGATCTTGAAACCCCGTAAATTGCTCTTGCCCTAGCCTCCAGCAGTACCCTCCCGCAATACTGTCATCGCAGGATATACTTCAAAACTAGTAGTTCAAACTTTCTCTTCTAATGCGGCTTCTTGGAGCAGCCGACGCTGCTTGAAACAAGCGTTCAGAAGCCCCGGTCCATACATCTTCTAAGGACGCATTTGTAGGGGGAACAAATGGTGCACCGTTCTCGAGACTACCTATGCGTTTGACAATCTGCAGCAGAGGCACGCACTACCCGTCGGCAACAAGCAAATTCTCCATCAAGTCCGCAACTTCCACCAGACTCATCGCAGATTGTCGTCTTGTACGGAAACAACATCATTTGCCTTATTTGTATTGTCGCCACAGAATAGGCGCTCCATAGACCCGCTATGGTGTATTGCAGAAACAATCGTCGTATTCTAGCACTTTACTCTTTCTACAAAGAAAAAGCTGTCTCCACAATAAGTGAATCAAGGAAATCATCCGGCATATTTCCATTCACCATTAGTACGTGGAGCTTTATCTGTAAAAATAAGAAAAAACAATTGGCATTCGATGCATCCGCAGAAAATCTCTTGCAAATCAGCGTTAAATATATTTTCTGCCGGACAATATAATTGTTAGTCTCCCTTAAACAGGGAAGAAGAAATTACAGCGATAAGGTGCTCCGTGCGGCGTCATATACTGGCGTCTGCACAACAGATGGGATATATCAAGCCGATAGGCCAGCTCACTGAATATAACTTCGGAAAGCGATGCCATCAGACACTTGCGAAGCAGGCAAGGCCACTCATTCATTTTTCAGGCTGCGAGGAACACAATGGCGGTGCGGTGCAGCTGCCGTTGGACAAGCCGAGAGTGGGGCACGTGCCCGGCACATGGAACAAGCCATATGAACGGAGCCCATATCCACTTAGGAAACTCACTCGTTTCGAAGCACCGGCACGACGTAGGAAAGGGAGCATGGAAAACATACTTGCAGAAAGTTGCTGGTGTGATGCTTAGCGATCAGTCCCGCTATCAATATATAGACCAATTTTCGTTATTCTGAAAAAGCTCTGAGTGCCCTTTTCTTTTTGCATTTTATCCACTGCCATTTTTCATGTAGTTACTTAGGCAGTGCAAATGTTAGGGGTAGGTTGATGCATGGTTTAAACGAGCCCATAAAACACAGAAGACTACAAAGCATAGACTATAAAAACGGGAAATATTCGATCATGCTAGAGTTAATAACAGCTGTGGCAGTAGTAGAAACCTAAAAAGAAGTGCGTACAACTGAGAATTCATCGGTTCAAAATGAAATACAATGCACCAACCACGACTACATTGTGTTTATGCGCCTTTTCATCAGTAAGTGAACACGTGGAGCACTTTTTTTGCGTATTCTGCGTGTGCAGCCACTCTTTCGCGGCCTGGCAAGGTGTAACCGTTTTATTGGGCCGATCGCGGTGTAGAGCACTCCAACATAATGTGCCACAGGGGCGACTGGGTATGTTTACTCGGTATGTGCACTGGGACCACTGGCTACGTGCCACTGGATTTTAGCTCGCTTTAAATATCATATCTCGCATCGCAACCATTATGTCTCACTAATATTAACACTACCACATATACTCTCTTTGTAGCCATTCCATATACATGAGTTAAAGTCGTCATACAATGCTAATATAGAAATCATGAATGCTTCGCATTACGTAGATGTAAATATATTTGAGTCTTGAATATTTGCTGACCATTTCTATTTTCTCCGCTACTGTTGTATGGAAAATTTATTACTGTCTTGTAAGCACATACTACTTGTTTTTCTAATTACTCACATGTTTTACGTTTTGTTTGTAAATTTACATTTTTGTCATTTGACGCCTGCCCACCTGTGTACTTACATGCGATTTCCGGCTGTCTTCTGTTGCCTTTAATGGGTTTTCGGGCTGGTTAAGTTGCCTGAGCGCAACATTTTACCCAGAACCCCACCATGTGGCGTTCTGGGTTCTGGGAATCCCGCACTTTCATGGGAAACTAAATCATCATTCATTCGTTCGTACGGGCGCTGAGTGGCCCTGAGCGTTCTTTCCGTGCTTGCGCCGTGCTTGTTCCTCTATTTTACGCGACGCCAGTGTTGCACACGTTCCTTTAAAACAGGAACGAAAGCTCGTTCCTCGTTCCTTCCCAATCTTGAAACGAGTTCCCGTTACAAGTTCCTTTAATGCGAAAGGAAGGCGTTCCAGTTACACTTCGAACAATGGAACGTGTCCTCAGAATGAGGTTAAATTAGGTTTTTTTTAAATTAAAATGTAATGTTGGATCATTCTCAGGCGAAATAAAGGGAGCAATGTAAAATTCAAATCGAACTACGTATATTATACGAACATCGCCGGCAGCAGATTATCTGGAGATAACTATAATGAAAAGAAACGCTCCTAGATGAACTTTTTCAGGGAGCACCGGACATACTTTTAAACACAGCCAAGCACGGCCGCTGGTTAAAAAAAAAAAACATTATAAAAAAGAAACATTTGTTATCCAGCGTCCATGCTTCAGACATGTCTAACTGTAACTTGGTGCTCGTCTATTACCCGCGCAACACATACGACACTTTCCACTTCGGGCTTCAAATTCGTAGTCAGGATACTGCGCTTCAGATGTGCAAATAGAAAGCTACTCACATGCGCCAATAAAAATAAATTTCTTGCACAAGAAACCGCATCGGAAGGAATACAGGGGCGTTTAATGGAAGATTATGTAATATTTCAGTACGAGCGGGAAAGAAAATTTGCGTAGAATCTCCTCAGGAAGTTATCTGAATGATGCGTAAGCATTTCGTGGTAACGATGTGGTGTTGAGTGCTGGTAATCCTCGCGCTGCTTAGCGGCTGTGGTCGTCTTGGCGCCATCAGGGTAAATGCGACAGCGCTGCGGCGACCAAATGACGGTGACATGAACTGCTGTGGAAGGCGGCGCAACGTGAACTGATGAGGCAAGCTAACTACTGGCGGTGGCGGCGCCAGCTGCGCTGATGACGTTCCGATCCGAAGCCACGGCTCCTCCACAGTTCCGGATTATTAAAGGTTTGCTTAGTGCGTGCCTGATTGCACAAGTCACGTGAGTGAGTGAGTAAGTGAGTGCTGTCGCGGGCGCGCTGGACGGCCAGGATTTCGTGTTGAAGGTTTGTGCTGTGCAGAAGCGCCTCCCACTCGTTATTGCTGTAAGTCAGGCCGAGCGACCCACTCGGTAAGAGACGCGCTTGTGCTACTGCTCGCGCGTTCGTCGTCTTCTTCCACAGCTGGCGAAAACATTTCTGCGGGATCTATCTTGAAAGTGATCGTCTTAGGCAACGGACGGCCGGAGGGACGGATAGTTTACTCGTTGGGTAACCATATAAATACTTACGCGTTAAAACAAATTATTAGAAGTAACAATGCATTCGAATGAGAACATCAAGTAATTTAAGTAATGTCTCTGGAGCTGCGCACGCTTTCGCCTTCACCTGTCTTTGGTGTACATGCTTAAGTGATTGTCAATTTCTTGTTTCACACTTTTAGTATTTAGTTTTTTCGTACTTTTAATATTTTGTTTGAGAAGATTTAACATAAAAAGCATGCGCTATTGGTGTATTGTTTCATGATATTTGTTTGTGGGCTGTCATACTCAAAAATGCGAGGAATAAGTTTGTAAACAATGCCAGACAAAGTTGTGCAACTTTTGTAGTAAAACATTGCTCGTAGCTCTATCTTTAAATCTAATCAAATCATACATGTTTAATTTGCCAGAAGAATAGAAAAGTCCCCTGCGGAAGGCAAAGACTAAAGGCAAGAAAGCCTGACGAGGTCTTGGCCCCCTGATCAACCACACAGTCTGCAGCGGTTGACACGAAACAATATATACTTTATCAAGTACATAGCGCCTGCTTCTTCTCTACATCGGATCACTTGCGTATTTCAGTGGTGCCACTGATGAATTGAGATTTGGAGCAATTTTTGGAGCAGCAAATCTTAATTTTCGAGCAGTTTGGAGAATGCAGATTCAGATTTCGGAGCACTTTGGAGCTAATAAATGCCAACTGCTGGACACGTTCTAAGCTAATTCAAACACTTAAAATTGACAAGCGGTATTCCAGAAAGTATTTGCTTGCTGTAAAACAATGTTGCTCCGCCTCTAATACATAAGTTTCCCTACGCTCGCGTGCTCGTTTGATTAAAGTTTATTCACTCTCGCTCTCTCCCTTCAATTTATATGAAGACACGAAACCTGTTCACACAGTGTGCTGTAATTAGTTTATTTCAAGTTGAGTGAAGCTGCTCATATGTTCACATCGCATGATTTTTTCATTGATAGCTGACACTTTATGTTTTCAGCACGGCTCTTTTATCAGTCAAAAGCACTTGGCTTGACTCAATGTCATCAATGCTTTTCTGAGCCAGGTCAGCCTTGATGAGCCTCTCATAACGCTCAGTCATTGCTTCAGACGACACCAGGTACTGTTCAATGGTATCGACTGGTTCGAATGTTATCGAATGGTTCAACTGGCGTCGACTAACTATTTCGACACCAGCAGTTCAAACAAGCTCGATTATTCGGATTACTTTGAGGCAGGATCACTGGCCCATAAGTTTCAAATATAAATTCGACCGAAATTTCGCACACCTTAAGGTACGCCATTCTATTTAATTCGGACTCCACCTGCACTACTGCGTGCTAATTTGACTGCCGAGTTGAGCAGAAATAGCAATATTTTGGCGTTGATACATCGCTTGCATCGACGAAGCATGGTGGTCGGCCATGTTGCCGACACCTGGAAACCGAAACTAGCGAAGCCTTGTTAATACAGCTCCGACCGCGCCCAAACCGTCGGGCAAGCGAACTCCGGCAAACCATTCAGGAGTTCATTCGGGTTGGCTCGGTGCTTCCAGCGTTTACTCATTGACGTGTTAACTAGCGACACCGTCGTGGCGACTTAAGTTGTTTAAGCGGCTCCGACTACACCCTCGATGTCTCCGCCGACGAGGACACTGATTGTTAAAAAAAGGCCATCATTCGGCTATGATAGCGCGGTGTACTACTGCGCGGCAGTTTTGTAGCGATGCATTCAGCTCAATACTATCCACCATTATCTGCTGGCTGATATACATATATAACGCACGCGGAGCGCCGCAAGGAGTGGCAGCAGAACAGGCATCGGTACAAATTCGCGGTCCTGTTGCCAAAGGTGGAAGATTCGGTGCATGCATTAATTGTACTTTCGTCTATTGATGGCGACAGCATAACAATGGTAGAGATACGGACTGACCAGATCGTAGGCAACCATACGTGTGCGCAGGACCGCGTTGACAAACTTCGGGTTTGTTTTTGGACGATCCCTTTCCGGCGTACTTTCACTTTCGCGACATTTCGCGTGACTAGCACTAGACACGTTGGCGGATGATAGCGTTCCTGACACGCTATCACTATGCCGACACTGACGCCAGTCAGGCGAAATCCCGCAAAAGTGAATGTATCCCCGAAAGTGGTCAACAGAGAAAAAAGGTACTTTTTTGGTCACTGGCGGAATAAATTCAGTTCTTTTCTGGCGCATTTGGATATTTCCGACTACCAATTATTTCGACTTTTAAGCGGTCCCTATCGCGCCCGAATTATCAGTCGCTGACGTATAGATAACCTCACGTTCGATTTATGAAGCCGCTTTAGTCATGCGCGGTATGCACGTCTGCGGGCCACTGCGACCACACATGTAATGCGCAGTCACTAATTTTGGCGCACTTCGGGAAAAATCATACATTTTTTCGGGATGGCGCAGGGAATCTCGTATGGCGCAATCTGGCGCAGGAGTTGAAGCACTGGTATTTGTTTATACATGTGTTCTCAACACGCTCTACATACAGTATACATGAATAAACATCATTGAAATGGAATCTAACAATTTTTTTAAATTATTGCGATTACCAGCAAAGGTTGAACAAAAAATTTATCTCAATATATACAAACAATTTGACAACATATGTGCATCGACTATGAGCACTGTAAAAAAATTTATTGAAAAAAAAAACACATTTTCTGGCAGCTGGCCTGCCAGAAAATGTCTGTTTCGGTATGTTTTCTGTTTTTATTCTTTCTGTCAATTCACAGGTTCTTTCTGTTTGCAAGTAACAGAGAATTTCTGTGAAATTGACAGAAAGTTTCTGTTACATTATGTTTTCTGTTTTTACTTTTTTTTCTCTCAATTCACAGCTTTTTTCTGTTTGCAACTAGCAGAATTCCTGTGAATTTGACAAAAAGCTTCCGTTATGCCATGTTTTGTTTTTTTACCTTTGTCATTTCACAGGTTTTTCTGCTTGCAACTTATAGAAAATGTCTGTGAAATTCAATTTCCTTTTTGTTTTTCTGTTATTTCACTGTTCTTTTTTTCAGTCGGCAACTAACAGCACAATTCTGTGAAGGTCCATTTTCCGTCACCAAATATTCCATTCTTTCACAGCTATTTCTTTTCATAATGAAATTTTCTGCGAAGCTCTATTTTCTGCAATTTCAGAGACTTTATTTCTTTCACACCACCTTTAATGACTGACATAAATAAATATACAAAAAATTACAACTGCTGCCACGTTTAATCGAATTTTCCAGACATTATGTGGAAAAATGCCTCGGCTTGTCTTAGGCAGAATTCAGCAGAATGCAGAGAATTTTTAGATCTATGTCAAGATTTCAACTTCACCCAGCTTGTTCTCAATCCCACACGCACGACTCGCACTCCTGAGAACATTTTAGACCTAATAATCACCACAGCACCCGATTTAGCTTCTCCTCTAACGTATTTACCGGGAATCAGCGGCCATTCTATAATCCACTTCACTTTGCGAGCACAGGTTTCCACTAAGAAACAGATTAAGGTTATCCAGGATTACAGTAAAGTAGACATCGATGCTATAAACCGGGAATTACAGGTCTTTGTGGACTATTACTTCTCTGGCTTCGAGCAGCGATCAGTTGAAAACAACTGGTTGCTCTACAAAACCAAATTGTTGTCCCTGGTTGACCAGTTTGTGCCAAAAAGAAAAGTTCCATCGAATTCCCGTTCACCATGGTTCAATAATTCCTTAAAAAGATTGCGCAACAAAAAGAAGCGGGTATTCAGGCGCGCAAAACTGTCGCACAAGACTGATCGTTGGACGCCTTACATCAACGTAAATCGAGAGTACTGTACTGCAGTATTAAATACCAAAAAGAACTTTTTTTGAAACAACACTTCCCTCGTTATTGTCTTCTAATCCTCGCAAGTTTTGGAGCATAATTAATGGCACGAAACATACGCTTCTTCAGTTAGTTCAGTCAGGCACGCCAGTAGCTTCAGATAAGTGCTGCGCAGTGCTAAACTCTAAATTTGCTACACATTTTCAGAAAGCTGTCCCCACTGTATTTCCACAATTCCCAAGCTTTTCTTTCCTACCAATGGACCCTATCGCGATCAATGCTGTTGGTGTTGAGAGACTGATTGATAACTTAAAGGTTTCGTCATCTGCAGGTCCTGATTTCATTTCATCGAAATGCTGAAGTGTACGAAAATATATTCATCACTGATTCTATCGAAACTTTTTCAACAGTCATTACATATGCAGGTGCTGCCCTCGGACTGGAAGGTAGGGAAGGTGGTTGCCGTGCATAAGTCAGGTGATGTACATTCTCCTGACAATTACCGTCCCATCCCGTTAACGTGCATTCCTGTCAAAATATTAGAGCACATAATATACTCGCACCTTATAGATTTTCTTGAGTCCAACAGTTTTTTCAGTAATTCCCAACACGGGTTCCGAAAAACATTTTCGTGCGAAACGCAACTGCTATCTTTTACTAAGGACCTGTTCATTAATGCAGACCTGGGATTTGAAACAGATTGTATATTCATTGATTTCGCGAAGGCTTTTGATTCGGTTTCGCATGCCCTGCTCATCTTCAAACTTAGTCAGCTTAATATAGATCCAATGTCTTAACATGGATAAAACAATTTTTGTCTAACCGCACCCAGTACGTGACAACTAATAACGTCTCTTCTGTCCCCACTGCAGTAACATCTGGCGTCCCGCAAGGGTTCGTTCTCGGTCCTTTGCTCTTTTTAATCTACATCGACGACCTTTCTTCCTGCGTTTCAACTTCAACTATCCGGCTATTCGCAGATGACTGTGTAATCTACCAAAAGATCACTAACAATACAGATTCGCTTGAACTTCAATGTGACCTCGACAGTGTCTTCGTTTGGTGCACTAATTGGCTCATGACACTCAACCCAACTAAATGTAAAAGCATGCGCATATCTAGGCGTTCTTCTACTCAAAGCATGCCTACCTACTTCCTTAACAATGTTTCTTTACCCCCCACTGACTGTTATAAATATATCGGCGTTAATATCACGTCTAATCTGTCCTGGGATATTCATATTGAATATGTGACTAGCAATGCGTACCGCATGCTTGGTTATTTGCGTCGTAATTTTTCCACTGTCCCATCTACCGTTAAGTTAATGCTTTATAAAACCCTCGTCCGCTCAAAATTAGAGTACGCATGCGCCATATGGGACCCTAGTCAAACATCCCTCATAATTACCCTTGAAGCAGTTCAGAATCGCGCCGCGCGTTTCATCCTGTCAAACTACTCCCGTCATTCTAGCGTCACGTCCATGAAAAGAACATTAAATTTACCGGACCTTTCCCTCCGTCGCAAATGCTCCCGTCTGAATCTTTTTCATAAAATATACGATTACAATCAAGTGTTGAAACTCGCTCTATTTTCACCGCCTTGCTACGTTTCAGCTAGAACCGATCACCTTTTCAAAGTAAGCCTACCATTGTGTCGCACTAACTTATATCATGATTCTTTCGTCCCAAGAACAAGCACTGAATGGAACCACCTTCCCTCCTCCATTGCTGCCATTGCAGATGCAGAACGTTTCAAGATCGCCTTGGAAAATGCTTTGTAACTCATTATCTGTTATTTAACTGCATACGTTTGTAATCATACCACTCCTTTCTGTAGTGCCTTCGGGCCTTGAAAGTATTTATAATAAATAAATAAACACAATGAAATATTTCATTACTTTTATGCGACTAGAAACAAGTTAGTATTCAAAAACGTTGGTAAATGCATGTGCAATATTAAACAATGTCATTATGACTAGTTTTCAACTATGCTTTCCAGCATCATGTAATTAAAGTAAATGGTAGACCGGTGACCCAAGTGAAATGACAATAAAATTGCCCTCCCTGCACTGCCTATGTAGCACAGCTGCTAAATGAAGTATACAGCAAGAACACGCGCAATATGCATTAATGGCAAGTATGCGGGATCACATATGATCCATTTTAAAATAGTATTAAAATACAACGATTGCAACACAGAACGTAGTAATACCTGTACAATGAAGAAAACCAGTCACTAAAGTGTGATGGCAAGTATACACATAAAGAGAGTGTCTTGGACATACTACACCTTGCTTGACACAAGTACAGGATGAAGCAGCCAGTCTGATACAAGCGACAGAACATACGGCATGTCCAAGGCTTTTTGCATTCTTACAGTATAACGAAAAAAATGGACGTACTAACTAGAGTGAATAAATCTTGCAAAATAAAATACTTATAAAAATAGTACTTCAATACAATGAGCATACAACCGGTCGCTAAACTGCAACGGCAAGTATATGCACTAGAAAAATTGGGCATATTGGCAAATTGTGCCTTGCTTGACACTAGTACTGCATGAAGCTGTGAGATACGAGCAACAAGTCATAAGGCATGAAACAGGTTGTTTGCATTATCACAGTGTAACCATAAAGCAACCAATTGGTTCAGTCTACTTGGTACTTCTAATATTGTGACTACATTAAATATAAAAATCCAAATAGTAATACAACGAATACAACCGGTTACGAAACTGTAATGGCAATTATATGCATAAGGAAAATTATGAATATCGGCAGAATGTGCCTTGCTTGACCGTAATTGCTAAAACAAAGCGAAACAAGACAATGACTTTCAACTGTTTATTCCTTGGTGTTGCCCCATTTAAATACAGACGTAGACCGCCAGCTTGAAACTGAAAAGAATCAGGGTGGCCGAAAACACACACCAGTACACCCCAGCCCTTTTTTTCATAGTGCCAGCGATGACACGCTCATACCTGTTACCTGCACATCCAAAATTCACTGGCTCAATGGTCTTCCTAACCCGCTCATCTTTGCGACGGTGATATGACTGTTCAAAGAAAGGCACACATGGCCTTGAATGGCTCCGTCACCTAGATTGCGCTCCGCATTGATGCCAGTGTGGGCTGAGGTGGCCCTGGTTGCTGTAATTAACATTGTAACCATTGTAGCCTGCACTGCCGTGAATGCAGCACTCAATCTAGGTGACGGTGCCGTTCTAGGCCATGCGTGCCTTTGTTTGAACAGAGTCTGATTACCGACTGTCACAAGGAGTAGCGGGTTAGGGAGCTTATCGAGGCAATGAATATTACACGTGCAGTTGACAGGTGTGTGAGCGTGGCATCGCTGGAACTATCAGAAAAGAAGTCATGTTTTTAGATCGTTGGCAATCAGCAAAAGGCTGAGTTGTATCGGTTATGCTTTCAATTTCATGCTGGTGGTCCATGTGCGTATTTATACATGACAACAGAAAGAAATAAACAGTTGAAAGTCAGCGCTCATGTTGTGTGCTCTTTCTTGTCCCGTCTTGCTTCACTCTGTTTTAGCACTTACGCACCACCAACTCGCCTAACAAGCATCAATTCTGCATGACACTAGTACTGCATTAAGCAGTGAGATACAAGCAACAAAACACAAGGCATGAATAAACAGCGTTCGTATTTTCGCAGTGTAACCATAAATATTGGTTCATTCTACTTAGTACGTTCAACCTTACAACTGCAACATAAAATGTATTTAATACAGTAGACAAAGTAGTATTACTAAATAAGTCCAACCAGTCACTAAACTGTAATGACAAGTTTATACATAAGGAAGGTATCTTGGGCAAACTGCGCGTTGCTTGACACTAGTACTGCATTAAGCACCGAGATACAAACAAAACATAAGGCTTGTGACAAGCTTTTGTATTCTCACAGTGTAACCATAAAATATTAATTCAGTGTACTTATACGTTCAATCTTGAGAATATAATATAGATATCAAATAGTATTACAATAAAATCAACACAACCGGTCATGAAACTAACGCCAAAAATACAAGTACGGAAAATTGCGCCTTGCTTGACACTAATACTGCTTGAAGCAGTGAGATAAAAGCAAGAAGGCATAAGACATTAAACAGACTATTTGCATTATCACAGTGCATGAAAAGAAATAACAATGGTGTAAATATTGAAACACTCACAGAAGAGCCCGATGTAGTAGAAATATAGTCGGTCAGTTGCCCAACTGTGCGTAATGAAAAAGTTTTGAAATTTCAGAACAGTTAAAAGTCGAAGTCTTGCAACGATGTGATGAGGGAAGCAACTTTTGGAGAGAGGCAGTGTTGTTTTTTCTTTGTGCGCTCTATCTTCATTACCCTGCCAGGATTGACACCTGCAATGGTCCTGAAGCAAGGATAGAATGTTGTTACACTTTGTACAGTGAAAATATCTGTATTTCCTTCTAAGAAATAACGAAAGACTACAAGATTGCTACCTCCCCATTCACCCCAAAGTTAAATTCCTTTAAAGCCCATATTTCAGTAATCTTTAGTGTTCAGTACAAAACTAGCAAATTTTAAACCATAATGAATGTTTCCTAAATGATCACTTGAATCAGGTTTTAACGAGCCTAGTGTTTTATTACCTGGATGAAAACTTCACCGAACACCATTGCTGGGTGCTAAAGGAAACTAAAACAACTCGATGCAAATTGTAGTTCTCAGGAAAAATCCGTTTGTGGCACTTTCCCAATTTGTGGTCGTTTGGGTGGCAGCAAAAGCACAGGAAAATTTAAATATTTGCCTTGCCGTTATGTCTAACTTGTGATTCGTACACTGAAAAGGACTCCATGACAAAGATTTTGAAGTGACTTGAGGCGTAGCGGCCCCTATGAACCACGCCGATAAACTTCATGTGAAAATGCACTGCAGTCTGCTTACAAAACAATTAAGCCAGTGACGACAACACACGTACTTTGTTTCTAGGTCTTTTCTACCTTATAAAAGCACCATTTTAGCCTTTGCGCCATTAGACCACAGTATTCTGCCAATAAAGGCGAACTTCAATTTGTCTTCAACGTCCCTTTCTAGAAGTATTTGCCACCACAGTAACAATATGTCGGTTTCTATCACTAAGTAGCCTGAATCATCATGATACCCAATTTGGGCCACCCAAAAGTACAGCTCTGAGAAAAAAAATTATCTGCAGGTAATAAGTTTACAGCAAATATTTAAGTGCTCGTCCTACAAATTACCATTAATCTGGATGGGTGGCAGAAATGTGCAGTTTAGTGAAGCAGGAATTAACAGAACTGAGGAGAAAGGGGACCGCGGGCTGGATTTTTATTAGTCATATCGTAAGAAGCCAACAAAGACATCAAGGACAGCATAGGGGAAATTACATGTACTTAATAAAATAATTAAAGAAATGATAATAAATTAATGGAAATGAAAGTGAATGAGAAGACAACTGGCTGCAGGTGGGGCGCGAGCTCACGTCTTCGAATTACGCATGCAATATTCTTACCAACTTAGCTACCACGGCTCGTTTTCCCATCCACTTTCTGGGCGATTTATTTTGATCTACTAGAACTAAACATGGGAGTGTTAGCCAGCCCTACAACTCTCGACACTGACGGCGGATGCGGGACGTTTTTTTTTTTTTTTGTCGCAGGCGTCACGTGTACGTGATCTTTTTGAGACTTCGAGTCCGGCAGCATTGATACCTTCAGGTAGCATGTGCGAGTTTATTGACCAGTTGCCTTCAACCAAAAAGCTCACGTAAATGTGACACCTGCGACAAAAAAATGGATGTTTCACATCCACTTTCAAGGCCGTGAGGTGTGGCACTGGCTAACACTCCCAGGTTTAGTTCCAGTAGATATGCATAAGTACCCCTAAAGCCGATGGGAAAAAGGCGCTGCCGTTGCTCAATTGGTAAGAGCATCGCACGCGTAATGCGAAGACATGGGCTGGTTCCCCACCTGCGGCCAGTTGTTTTTTCAACCACTTTAATTTCCATTAGTTTATCATTTCTTTAGTTCAATTATTAATATATGTAATTTCCCCTGTGCTGTCCTTGTTGGCTTCATATTATATTACTAATGCTCTACTAATGACACACAAGTCTAAAATGACCTCATGTGCTGCAGAGAAGGCTGGTGTGTGAATTTGAGAACATCATCCGATCTCATACAACTGGTACTGATTTCTGCACCCAGCTTCCAATGTCCAAAAAAACCTGCATTTCCCGAAGGGGAGTATGAGGAAGTGCGAAGCACGGGGTGATGCTATGAGGGAGCGCGCGCGACTAAACTGCAGAGCCGAGCGAAGGAGACGGCAGCGAGAGAGCACGACTGACGCGCCGGCGCCACACACACAACACGTGACGGCGGAGCGAAACACGCCAGGCGGTTGGAGAGGGGGTGAGCGGTGGGGAGAGTACGCACACGAGGGGCTGTTACCGGGCGAGGAGGGAGCTGTCAGCGCGAGGGGAGAGGCGGCGGCCGAGGGTGAGTGCAAACCTAACGGGGGGAAAGGCACACCAGCTGCATGGCGCCGTGACGTCAAAGCGCGGAGAGGGTGCGAGGAGCCGGCGCGGCGCGCGCAGCCACGGCGCGGAGGCGCCAGCTGCACAACGCGCCGTGACGTCACGGCGTGGAGAGCGGTGCGGAGCCGGCGCGGGGCGCGCGCAGCCACGGAGCGGAGGGCGGAGCGCGCGCAGTCACGTGGGGCGTGACGTCGCTGCGCCGTTGCTACAGACGCTCCTCTCCGCTAGTCGCGCTGTTATTTGGAATCCATGCATTTTCAGTGTTATGCTATCTACAAACACTACTAGTTTGGCCCACATTCAAGCCTCTGTAACGCAAGTAATAACTATTTTCGGTATCTTGGCTTACGGTGAGCTTAAACTGAGCTTCAAGGAAGGCACTTTCACTATCATGCTTAGTGGCCGTCGAAGCAAGTCAGCTTGCCTGCAACTTCCAAATATACACTTTACTGCAGATGCACTTCAAAAGAACCATGCGCGGCTTACAATGCACCCATCAAGAAAGCTTCACGTGAAATGCAGCTATAAACTATTGCGACGTAGCGTTAACGCGACCTTTAATACGCCGGGAAGACGCGGCGGACGGATCACACTCAAGGCACAGATCAGTCTCAAGATGAGTCCCCACAAGCGATGAAGACGAAGAAGCCGATATGATGATGAACATGTGCAGCCAACGAATAAGTGACTAGAGCACTGCACGGGCCGGATTTTTCGGCCCGAGCCCGGCCCGGGCCCGCTTTATGAAGCCCGAGCCCAGCCCAGGCCCGTGGTACCAAGCCCGGGCCCGGCCCGGGCCCGGGCGTACATGACCGAGGCCAGCCCGGGCCCGGCCCGGGCCCATGGCTCCAAGCCCGGACCCGGCCCGGGCCCGGGCGTTCGTTACTAAACTTAGCCAAGGCGCGCGTGTTCATGAACAGGCCCGGCCCGGGCCCGCTTGAGGATATTTGTTGATGGTGATTATTATTGATGCCTTGCGCTTTGTAGCGGGCGATCACACGGAAAATTAGGTGTGTACATGCATCGAAATGTTGCTTTACCCTCGGTGGTAGCTCAGCGGTTAAGCTGTTGCGCTGTTAAGCCCTAGGACGTGGGTGGTATTCCCGCGGCCACGGCGGCCGCATTTCGATATGGGCGAAATGTAAGAACACCCGTGTTATTTAGGTGCACGTTAAATAACTCCAGGTGGTCGAAATTAATCCAGTCCCCACATTGGCGTATCTCGTAATTTTATTGTGGTTTTGGTATGTAATACCAAGGAATATAAATGAGATTTGGTACATGAAAAGTCATTACAATAAAAGTATAGTGACAATAAAACATGGTAACAAAATTTATTTAAAAGGAGTGTACAACTAAAATGGAAAAGCGGAGAGAAGCAACCCGGCATATTTTCTTTAATGCTCTTTTCTACACTCGCGTTGGAAACATTACTTACACATTTTTAAAAGAGGCTCTTGAATAATAATTTGTTCCAGCAAGATAAAAAAGCTTAACGTTATATATGGTGAACAGCCAGCAAAAGCAGATGAAATATAAATCGTTCATATTCTAACGTTGACACGGAAACGTAATCACCCCGTACAATATAATTATATAATCAACCTGTCACACACCACACTTGATGCTATTACAGATAAAAGGTTTCTCCTTTTTTATCAAATAAATATAGAAAATACGCTTAAAATAACGCCCGGTGGCACAAAAAAGACCGCACCCAAAAACGATGCCACAGCAATATAAGCCTGAAAAGGCCAGCAAAAGGAAGAAATTTACATGTTCTTGTGCAAAAACAGCAGGTTGTCCAGGCTCTCCGGCTTCAAGCAGGTCCTCCTCTCTTGGAGTACGTACCCAGCTGCACTAAAATTGCGTTCGCTACTGGCGCTCGTCGATGGGATGCAAAGTACTTTTCTTGCAAGAAATGAAAGCCCACGGTATTTACTACACTGGCCTTCCCACCATTCAAGCAGTTTCTCAATGTCCTCACACGAGTCACTGTCCCGAAGGTAACTGTCAAGCTCACTGTCGGCTGGCTGAGTTTCCACAGCATCGTGCCACTCCTTAAATTCGTCAAGGAACGTACGCTTCGCTGGGGGTCCATTATCCGGCTGGTCAGTGCTCGTTTGTCTTTGTGGAAAACGCAGATGTACATCAATTAACAATTCGCGTACTCTGTCGTGAACAGTTTTCCTCTCCTGCTCCTCAAGCACGCGGAGATGGCGGAAAGGCGGCCACAAGAACGTTGCGATTTTGTGAAGTTCTCCTATTTGCATTTTTGTTTGAAGAAATTCTAACGTCCTCGACTTGAGCTTGCACACTTCTGGTGAGTCTGTCGAAGCAGCAGTAAGGTGCTTCTTCAGTTTGGTGTAGTACATCAATACAAGGGGCAGCGTTACGACTTTGTCCTGCTCAAGCTTATCGCTGGCCTCCTTGAAGGGCTCCAAGAATTCGACGACCTCCGTCAACAAGGCCTTATTGACGTCTTCCAAGAGTAGATTACCCCTTGAATTCAGGAGGTTCTCTATCGCATCGTACTGAGTTAGCACGGACTTGATCATGGCGAGTTTCGAATTCCACCGCGTGCATATCTCCTGGCACACACCGTGTGGTAGCTGGCTCGTCAGTCCGCTCTGTTTTAAAAGAGTCACGACAGCCTTCACTTTTTTCAGTTGTTCCAAAGGTCAGGCAGTTCCTCAGCGAGGTACCCGTCATCAAACGCGTTCCGAAGAACGGTGTTCAAGACGTGAACACAGCAGCTCATTCTGGCATACGGACGCAGCGCGCTAATCATGTTGGCACCCTGGTCTGTCACGAACACCACATTGCTTAACATGCCTTCATCGATCCTCAACTTCGTGCTCCTTCGTACAACCTCTTTACGGATGTTCTCTCCCGTTTTTCTCTCGGGGGGAAAATCACTAGTGAACAGAACAAGGCTCCTCAGTTCCCATTTCACACTCACGTAATGCGCCGTTGCAGTGATATAGGCGACTTTCTTGTAGTCGTCGGTCCACATGTCAAGGGTCATCGAGCAGCGACCTTCCTTCATCGCTGAGTGGATCTCAGGCATCACCGCTTCTCGGAGCTCGTTCACAACTTCGGACACCCTGCGAGACACCGTCGTAGGATGCGGAATCACGGTCCTCGCGGATATGCTCCCGTACTTGGCACCGATAGCAATCAGTTCGTCGGCAACCTTTAGGAAACCGTCGTCGCAAACAACGTCAAATGGCCGCATATCTTTTGCGCACCACTTGACGCAAGCAGTCGTTAGATTCCCCTTTACGGTAGATGAAACCTGGGGTTTGGTCTCGGTGAAGAACGAAGTAATGGCAGCGGTGTCATCTGCAGCCTTGCACTTGTGGCGGTTCAGGTGCGACGTTCCTGTCTTCCCACCATCATATGCGAAGAAAGCTTTGCAGCTCTTGCACTGCACATGTCCTACTGGTGATAGGGTGTGCACGTCAACCACTTCCAGAAAATG
This sequence comes from Dermacentor silvarum, assembly GCF_013339745.2. Classification (NCBI taxonomy): domain Eukaryota; kingdom Metazoa; phylum Arthropoda; class Arachnida; order Ixodida; family Ixodidae; genus Dermacentor; species Dermacentor silvarum. Next base: position 187 of record NW_023606959.1, on the reverse strand, counting down.
TTTCCAAACCTGGCTTTTCTTAACTTGCTTGGAGACAAGCTTTAGCTTCCCGGCAGCGAGCTTATCTCTTAATACAGCAGCATTCATGGTGCCACGTGTACGGGAGACAAATTACAAACTATATAACGCCGGTAACCAACACGTTAAAAGCATCAGCGCGCTCTGACGAGCTGCGACAGAACAGCCA